>NC_068346.1:21787061-22018655 GCF_014633365.1 Diospyros lotus | reverse complement strand
TGGGACGTGCAACACTCGACCCTGGCTCCTCAATTGGTACTTGGACATCTCGTGGCATAGTTTCAGGCTCGGTGAACCCTTCACCAAGTTTATTTTCCTTTCATTGCCTCTTTCTTGAATAAACTCTTTTTCAAGAAAATGGCATTCCTGCTTACAACTACTTGTTGCAGTTCAGGAATATAGAACTCATATCCTAAGGTATCTTTAGGATAACCCACGAAACTACCCTTTAAAGATCGTGTCTCAGGTTTCTCTGATTTAAGCTTTTTCACAAAAGCTGTACATCCCCAAATCTTAACATGTTTAAGATGGGCTTCTATCAAACCATATCTCATGTGGTGTTGTAGGAACTGACTTGGAAGAAACTCTGTTTAAGATATATATTGCAGTAAGAAGGGCGTGTCCCATAGAAACAAAGGTAAGTCTGTACAACTTAACATACTTCGAACCATATCTAATAAAGTCGATTCCTTCTTTCTGAAACTCCATTCAGTTGAGGCGTTCCTGGTGGGGTCCGTTGTGAAATAATACCTGAGACTTTAAGAAAATCTTCAAACTCGTTACTAAGATACTCACCTCCACGATCTGATCGTAAGGCCTTTATCTTTTTACCAGTTTGATTTTCTACTTCAGCTTTAAAATCTTTGAACATTTCAAAAGATTCAGATTTATGTCTCATGAGATAAACATATCCATATCTAGACATATCATCTGTAAAAGTTATAAAGTATTGATAACCTCCTCGGGCTATTACATTAATAGGCCCACACACATCCGAATGTATAAGTCCTAACAATTCTGTGACCCTTATACCTTGCCCAGTAAAAGGCAATTTGGTCATCTTTCCAAGGATACAAGATTCACAAGTTGGATATGGTTCAGAACCTAATGGACCCAAAAGCCCATCTTTCTCCAACTTAGTGATTCTGTCATCCCCTATATGACCCAATCTGTAATGCCACAGAATTTTAGAATTTGGGTTATCACGTGGTCTCTTATTATTATTTGATACATGCAGATGCTCACTATTATCAACAGTCACATTCAAAATGTAAAGACTATTGACAAAATTACCAGTAGCAATCAATTTATTTCTAAAATAAATTTCACAAACATTATTCTTAAAAGAAAATTCATAATTTTCTTTCACCAATACAGGAATAGAAATAATGTTCTTAAAAGCTCCAGGTACACATAAACAATTGTTTAAAATTAAACTATGTTCATGTGATAAAATTAAAGATACAGTGCCGATAGCTGTGGCTGCAACTCTTGCCCCATTTGCTACCTTTAGCACAATCTCATTATCTGCAAGCCTTCTACTTTGTTCCAGATCCTGTATAGATGCACAAACATGAGTTGTCGCTCCAGAATCTAGAATCCATAAAGTAGAAGAGTAAGCAATGGAAAAATACTCATGAACTATCATCATACCTGTCGCTTCCTTCTTCAAGGAACTAAGGTAATCTTTACAGTTCCTTTTCCAATGTCCCTCTTTGCCACAATGGAAACATTTTCCTTTGGCAACAGTTTTTCCCTTCTTCTTTTCAATCACTTTAGTTGCTTGGGTGGCCTTCTTTTTACCTTTCCCCTTTCTAGTCTTACTAGTAGAGGACACAGCCATCACAGTGCCTGTTTTCATGGTACTCTGGCCGTTATTAGCATATTCATAAGTTCCGCCGGGGTACACTCAATCTTGTTCATATAGAAGTTTGAAATAAAACCCCCATACGAATCTGGCAAAGACTGAAGAATTGCATCTATTTGAAGATATTGATGCATTGGAGCATCTAATTCATTCAGTTTATCCATCCAGGAGATCATTTTGAGAACATGGTCTCCAACTGATCCTCCAGCAGACATCTTTGCTCGAAAGATTGATTTAGATATCTCATATCTAGCACTTCGACTTCGCTCACCATACAACTCTTGTAAACGAGCAATAATCGAATACGCATTTGGCATCTTATTATGCTGCCGCTGTAACTCTTGACTCATAGTAAGCAAGATGTAACTCTTAGCAACAAGATCATCATCTTGCCACTTATTGAGTGTATCTTGTTCCTCCTGAGTAATATGTTCAACAGTTGGCTCAGGGATAGGCGTTTCCAAGATATATGTGATTTTTTCCAAGTTTGTAATCAATTTCAAATTTAGAAGCCAGTCGTTGAAATTTGGTCCAGTTAGCCGGTTTGCGTCAACAAATTTAGAAAGTGCATTTAGTGAAGCCATTTGATATATCTGCAGAAAATAAGTAGATTATTAGATATCTTGTTTTCTTAACTATCTGATTTTGGTCTTTAAATCAAACAGTACCTCCCACTGAGTTTTTCAAATTCCTTACTCCCATTTAAAGGAACAAGCAAATTCACATTGGCATGAATTCTAGTGGGTATTTGGATTCTTATTAATTTTATTACTCCTCACATAATAGATTCTTGGAATAATAAATTCAATAAGTGGACAACGCTTGTCCAGTACATCTTATGTACGACCCAAATATTTTGTTTCGGCTCCCAGTCCAATATACCTCACATAATAGTTTCTTGGCAATTGAACATAGTTAAATCATACCATCACGCTGACAAGTCTACACAGTTGAATATCGATTGCCTCACATAATAGATTCTTGGGTCACGATATTTGTGCATCCCCATCTCATCAAATGTTTTAAATAGAAATTAAAGTATTTTAATCAATGTGCAACCCCTATGTATCCATAGCCGATCAACACACAAATTAAAAAGCCCCAATTTCTACCGTGATGGAGAGCCCGATTAGATTGTCTTAACTCTTAAGGTCCAACCGGTTACAATTTAATTTTATAAATATGGGAGATTTTTTAATTAATTGGTCTCACTTTTCACATGCAACGTTTTAACATACATCAACTATGTAAATAAACATTGCATAAAATTAGTCGATATGGTCATGGACTCAATCATGCATTCTAAGCGCAATTCCAGCCATTGGAATTGTGCGGTGCATTCGTGGGTGAATAAATAAGGAAACGCCTATAACTATTACAAACATAACCCTTTCACATAGGGTCTTCATTTCCTTGATTATTTTGCCATCAATGACTTCACTCCAAGCCGTGCCTCGATTGATGTGAATCCATTGCTTTTACAATTTACTATAAACTACTTTTACAATAAAATTAAAACAATAAATAATTATTTTACAACCGTCATGAAAAAGACGGCTACCTTCGGCACGCAGGCCGTTAAATAAAATAATCCATACATCCACATCACACATACATCATCCATGTAGTGTCCTAAGTCCATGACCATTACCGATATGCAACAAGGCATCCACAACATGCTATTAACAATTAAAAGCATATTATAAGCAATCATATGATTATTGGACAATTGTATAACTAATTATACATTGGTATTTTTTTTAAATAATAAAATAAATAAATAAAATAATAATAACAATTATTATTATTTATTTTATTCATTATTATTATTATTTTAAATAAAACAAATAAATAAAACAAATAATAATAACAATTATTATTATTTATTTTATTCATTATCATTATTATTTTAAATAAAACAAATAAATAAAACAAATAATAATAACAATTATTATTATTTATTCTATTTTTATTTTTAAATAATAAAACAAATAAATAAAACAAATAATAATAACAATTATTATTATTTATTTTATTATTATTATTTTTATTTAAAACAATTAAAAATAATAATAAATAAATAAATCTGCCAATGGCAGACAGAGGGGGGGGGCCAGCCCCCACTGCGCGCACAGTGCGCGCGCATAGTGCGCGCACTGCGCGCGCATTCCGCGCGGTGGTGCGCGGGCGGGGCCCGCGCACCCACCAGCGCGCGGCGCTGGTGCGCGGGCCCTGCCCGCGCCCCTGCCCGCGCGGCGCGGGCTAGCCCCGCGCCTTGCGCGCATCTGGGCGCGCCCATGCGCGCCCAGCGCGCCCAACGCTCGCGTCTGGGCGCGCTGGGGCGCGCCCAGCACGCACCCAGCGTGCTGGTTGCCCCCCGGGATGCACCCGGTACTGCCCGTCCGTCCCGAAACAAATTTCGATACTTCCAGCTACGCCAAAACTGATTCCAGCACTGTCTAACAGTGTTAAATCAGTTTTAAAACGCTGCCGGCATGCAACTCTTCTTCGGATCTCATCCAAAATTGTTTTATTTTTCAAAATACCAATTCAATGTCCAATAATCACATGAATAAAACCATAAAACTGAAAAACGATGTCTCTGATACCACTGTTGAGTTACATAGATCTTATCATATGCGCAGCGGAAATTAAAATTTAATTTGGAGGTATCCCGTTTTTCAGAAATTATGGTTTAATAAAACGAAGGCATAAACGAAAAATACCTCTTTGATGAAATCTTATTTCACCGTTAGATTTCCCGCCGTATAATCCTCCAAGTGTAGGATGCCGAGTCGGTCCACCCGAAATCACTTCTATTCAAGAATATCAAAGAGAGAAGATAAGTAGAAGAAATTTTTCACAAAAATTTCTAACTTACCTCTTGGATTCAAGAACACTTCTCCAAAATTCTCTCTACATTCAAGTGAATCAAGAAGACACTTATGAGAGAAAATAAGAGTTTGGAGCTATTTATAGTTCCAATTAAAAACTATTCTTCATTAAATGGGTTGGGCTTCTCAAGCCCATTCCATTTAATGCAATTGGACCAAGCCCAATCCAATGGAATTTATTTGAATCCAATAGTGACATTGGGCCAAGCCTAATGTACTAGCAAAAGGCCCAACCCAATCTATGATTAAATAATTACATTCATAATATAATTATTTAATTACTCTTATTTATCCAATAAATAAATGCACTATAATTAGTAATTATAAAATTACTAATTTATTTATTTTCTCTTTGAAAGTAATTTCTTTTTGGGTGGGACTTTCTGGGTCCACAAATAAATTGGCAACAAGAATAATCAACAATTAATTCTCGTAAACCATGAGTGACATCTAGCAATATATCATGATTACCCAATTTATTGTGAAGCGGGTATTGTGAACCTTTTACTACGTTACCATACAATACGGTCCTTCTATCATCCTATATCCCGACAAGATATGAGATCATGGTCAGTAGGTCGAATCTCTTAATCTTGTCATATGACCAAATCCAAAATCAATCTTGACAAATTATGACACAACCCGTATGGAACAAATTCCATCGTCATATTACCTCGGCCAAGGATTTATCGTCAAGTGATTACTGGATCGCATAGGATATCCTCCTCATAAATCTCGAGGTGATAGATTCCATGTCTAATGCACACATACCTCATGTATCACTGAATCAGGCACATAGATACGTATGATTATCCTTGATTAGAACAACCACATGATATCGTTGATATCCTAATCCACCAATACACAGATATCCATGTCATCTCAGGTCTAAGGACTAGTTGTAAAATCGCAGCTAACATTAAATCATTGACCCGTGAGAAATAACCCATGTGATTTAATGTTAACAGTCCCGTTCAGTGAACTCGTTCTTGTAACGAGCACCCACTTATCTTCCTTCTATAGCTCATACAGAATGGCACGAGACTCACCAACCTTATCTTTCAGTATCTCATACTGAAACAAGGAGGAAGACAATGTGCTGGCCTTTACGAGTTGCTATCATCCATGATAGGAATTCTATGGCCAGGAACATGTTTATAGTATAACAAATTGTGGATTATCCGTAACTCGTATTCTTAACACTTAAGAATGGTATCCACTTCTTATTATACTAATGGATATATGTTTTATAATTTAAACCATATTGCAATTTAAATAAAAACATAAACTTGCCATTTAAATAATATTTAAAGAATTACAAGATCGAGTCCCTTTGTGTCACTGGAACTGGTCTTTAGGGCTCATATCTAACAGAATCGTCGTAATTCGTTCACAAAAAGTCAATTGAACACAAAATACACATTAATTTAGTTATTAGAACAACCTTTTGGTTCTTTAATGTTGAAACAAAAGTACTAGCGATCAAATCGAACAATAGGACGTAAGCGTAATTTCTTCATTTTTCCCGACTTTGGTCGAAAAAAGAAATTTCTTTTTTTTTTTGTCAATTTTCAATGGTGGAATGAAGATAATTTCATATGGTTTTAAGTGTAGTTTTATTTGAAGTGTAATTGAAATATTCAAAAGATTAGGGGTTTAACTTGATTTTCGGTACAATTATGAGTAACCGAATGGATTGGAGGGAGTGCTCCGAAATCAAGATATCTAAAAACAATTATATGAAACGAACCAGAATTTCGATACGATTATTATGACATCGAAAAAAATCTGATCGGAAACAGTTTTTTGTGCAGCTAAAAATCAGGCCGAAAACACGAATCGTCGTAATTCGTTCACAAAAAGTCAATTGAACTCAAAATACACTTTAATTTAGTTATTAGAACAACCTTTTGTTGTTTAATGTTGAAACAAAAGTACTAGCGATCAAATCGAACAATAGGACGTAAGCGTAATTTCTTCATTTTTCCCGACTTTGGTCGAAAAAAAAATTTCTTTTTTTTTTGTCAATTTTCAATGGTGGAATGAAGATAATTTCATATGGTTTTAAGTGTAGTTTTATTTGGAAGTGTAATTGAAATATTCAAAAGATTAGGGGTTTAACTTGATTTTCGGTACAATTATGAGTAACCGAATGGATTGGAGGGAGTGCTCCGAAATCAAGATATCTAAAAACAATTATATGAAACGAACCAGAATTTCGATACGATTATTATGACATCGAAAAAAATCTGATCGGAAACAGTTTTTTGTGCAGCTAAAAATCAGGCCGAAAACACGAATCGTCGTAATTCGTTCACAAAAAGTCAATTGAACTCAAAATACACTTTAATTTAGTTATTAGAACAACCTTTTGGTTGTTTAATGTTGAAACAAAAGTACTAGCGATCAAATCGAACAATAGGACGTAAGCGTAATTTCTTCATTTTTCCCGACTTTGGTCGAAAAAAGAAATTTCTTTTTTTTTTTTGTCAATTTTCAATGGTGGAATGAAGATAATTTCATATGGTTTTAAGTGTAGTTTTATTTGGAAGTGTAATTGAAATATTCAAAAGATTAGGGGTTTAACTTGATTTTCGGTACAATTATGAGTAACCGAATGGATTGGAGGGAGTGCTCCGAAATCAAGATATCTAAAAACAATTATATGAAACGAACCAGAATTTCGATACGATTATTATGACATCGAAAAAAATCTGATCGGAAACAGTTTTTTGTGCAGCTAAAAATCAGGCCGAAAAGACGAATCGTCGTAATTCGTTCACAAAAAGTCAATTGAACTCAAAATACACTTTAATTTAGTTATTAGAACAACCTTTTGGTTGTTTAATGTTGAAACAAAAGTACTAGCGATCAAATCGAACAATAGGACGTAAGCGTAATTTCTTCATTTTTCCCGACTTTGGTCGAAAAAAGAAATTTTTTTTTTTTTTTGTCAATTTTCAATGGTGGAATGAAGATAATTTCATATGGTTTTAAGTGTAGTTTTATTTGGAAGTGTAATTGAAATATTCAAAAGATTAGGGGTTTAACTTGATTTTCGGTACAATTATGAGTAACCGAATGGATTGGAGGGAGTGCTCCGAAATCAAGATATCTAAAAACAATTATATGAAACGAACCAGAATTTCGATACGATTATTATGACATCGAAAAAAATCTGATCGGAAACAGTTTTTTGTGCAGCTAAAAATCAGGCCGAAAAGACGAATCGTCGTAATTCGTTCACAAAAAGTCAATTGAACTCAAAATACACTTTAATTTAGTTATTAGAACAACCTTTTGGTTGTTTAATGTTGAAACAAAAGTACTAGCGATCAAATCGAACAATAGGACGTAAGCGTAATTTCTTCATTTTTCCCGACTTTGGTCGAAAAAAGAAATTTCTTTTTTTTTTTGTCAATTTTCAATGGTGGAATGAAGATAATTTCATATGGTTTTAAGTGTAGTTTTATTTGGAAGTGTAATTGAAATATTCAAAAGATTAGGGGTTTAACTTGATTTTCGGTACAATTATGAGTAACCGAATGGATTGGAGGGAGTGCTCCGAAATCAAGATATCTAAAAACAATTATATGAAACGAACCAGAATTTCGATACGATTATTATGACATCGAAAAAAATCTGATCGGAAACAGTTTTTTGTGCAGCTAAAAATCAGGCCGAAAAGACGAATCGTCGTAATTCGTTCACAAAAAGTCAATTGAACTCAAAATACACTTTAATTTAGTTATTAGAACAACCTTTTGGTTGTTTAATGTTGAAACAAAAGTACTAGCGATCAAATCGAACAATAGGACGTAAGCGTAATTTCTTCATTTTTCCCGACTTTGGTCGAAAAAAGAAATTTCTTTTTTTTTTTTGTCAATTTTCAATGGTGGAATGAAGATAATTTCATATGGTTTTAAGTGTAGTTTTATTTGGAAGTGTAATTGAAATATTCAAAAGATTAGGGGTTTAACTTGATTTTCGGTACAATTATGAGTAACCGAATGGATTGGAGGGAGTGCTCCGAAATCAAGATATCTAAAAACAATTATATGAAACGAACCAGAATTTCGATACGATTATTATGACATCGAAAAAAATCTGATCGGAAACAGTTTTTTGTGCAGCTAAAAATCAGGCCGAAAAGACGAATCGTCGTAATTCGTTCACAAAAAGTCAATTGAACTCAAAATACACTTTAATTTAGTTATTAGAACAACCTTTTGGTTGTTTAATGTTGAAACAAAAGTACTAGCGATCAAATCGAACAATAGGACGTAAGCGTAATTTCTTCATTTTTCCCGACTTTGGTCGAAAAAAGAAATTTCTTTTTTTTTTTGTCAATTTTCAATGGTGGAATGAAGATAATTTCATATGGTTTTAAGTGTAGTTTTATTTGGAAGTGTAATTGAAATATTCAAAAGATTAGGGGTTTAACTTGATTTTCGGTACAATTATGAGTAACCGAATGGATTGGAGGGAGTGCTCCGAAATCAAGATATCTAAAAACAATTATATGAAACGAACCAGAATTTCGATACGATTATTATGACATCGAAAAAAATCTGATCGGAAACAGTTTTTTGTGCAGCTAAAAATCAGGCCGAAAAGACGAATCGTCGTAATTCGTTCACAAAAAGTCAATTGAACTCAAAATACACTTTAATTTAGTTATTAGAACAACCTTTTGGTTGTTTAATGTTGAAACAAAAGTACTAGCGATCAAATCGAACAATAGGACGTAAGCGTAATTTCTTCATTTTTCCCGACTTTGGTCGAAAAAAGAAATTTCTTTTTTTTTTTGTCAATTTTCAATGGTGGAATGAAGATAATTTCATATGGTTTTAAGTGTAGTTTTATTTGGAAGTGTAATTGAAATATTCAAAAGATTAGGGGTTTAACTTGATTTTCGGTACAATTATGAGTAACCGAATGGATTGGAGGGAGTGCTCCGAAATCAAGATATCTAAAAACAATTATATGAAACGAACCAGAATTTCGATACGATTATTATGACATCGAAAAAAATCTGATCGGAAACAGTTTTTTGTGCAGCTAAAAATCAGGCCGAAAACGAATCGTCGTAATTCGTTCACAAAAAGTCAATTGAACTCAAAATACACTTTAATTTAGTTATTAGAACAACCTTTTGGTTGTTTAATGTTGAAACAAAAGTACTAGCGATCAAATCGAACAATAGGACGTAAGCGTAATTTCTTCATTTTTCCCGACTTTGGTCGAAAAAAGAAATTTCTTTTTTTTTTTGTCAATTTTCAATGGTGGAATGAAGATAATTTCATATGGTTTTAAGTGTAGTTTTATTTGGAAGTGTAATTGAAATATTCAAAAGATTAGGGGTTTAACTTGATTTTCGGTACAATTATGAGTAACCGAATGGATTGGAGGGAGTGCTCCGAAATCAAGATATCTAAAAACAATTATATGAAACGAACCAGAATTTCGATACGATTATTATGACATCGAAAAAAATCTGATCGGAAACAGTTTTTTGTGCAGCTAAAAATCAGGCCGAAAAGACGAATCGTCGTAATTCGTTCACAAAAAGTCAATTGAACTCAAAATACACTTTAATTTAGTTATTAGAACAACCTTTTGGTTGTTTAATGTTGAAACAAAAGTACTAGCGATCAAATCGAACAATAGGACGTAAGCGTAATTTCTTCATTTTTCCCGACTTTGGTCGAAAAAAAAAATTTCTTTTTTTTTTTTTGTCAATTTTCAATGGTGGAATGAAGATAATTTCATATGGTTTTAAGTGTAGTTTTATTTGGAAGTGTAATTGAAATATTCAAAAGATTAGGGGTTTAACTTGATTTTCGGTACAATTATGAGTAACCGAATGGATTGGAGGGAGTGCTCCGAAATCAAGATATCTAAAAACAATTATATGAAACGAACCAGAATTTCGATACGATTATTATGACATCGAAAAAAATCTGATCGGAAACAGTTTTTTGTGCAGCTAAAAATCAGGCCGAAAAGACGAATCGTCGTAATTCGTTCACAAAAAGTCAATTGAACTCAAAATACACTTTAATTTAGTTATTAGAACAACCTTTTGGTTGTTTAATGTTGAAACAAAAGTACTAGCGATCAAATCGAACAATAGGACGTAAGCGTAATTTCTTCATTTTTCCCGACTTTGGTCGAAAAAAGAAATTTCTTTTTTTTTTTGTCAATTTTCAATGGTGGAATGAAGATAATTTCATATGGTTTTAAGTGTAGTTTTATTTGGAAGTGTAATTGAAATATTCAAAAGATTAGGGGTTTAACTTGATTTTCGGTACAATTATGAGTAACCGAATGGATTGGAGGGAGTGCTCCGAAATCAAGATATCTAAAAACAATTATATGAAACGAACCAGAATTTCGATACGATTATTATGACATCGAAAAAAATCTGATCGGAAACAGTTTTTTGTGCAGCTAAAAATCAGGCCGAAAAGACGAATCGTCGTAATTCGTTCACAAAAAGTCAATTGAACTCAAAATACACTTTAATTTAGTTATTAGAACAACCTTTTGGTTGTTTAATGTTGAAACAAAAGTACTAGCGATCAAATCGAACAATAGGACGTAAGCGTAATTTCTTCATTTTTCCCGACTTTGGTCGAAAAAAGAAATTTCTTTTTTTTTTTTGTCAATTTTCAATGGTGGAATGAAGATAATTTCATATGGTTTTAAGTGTAGTTTTATTTGGAAGTGTAATTGAAATATTCAAAAGATTAGGGGTTTAACTTGATTTTCGGTACAATTATGAGTAACCGAATGGATTGGAGGGAGTGCTCCGAAATCAAGATATCTAAAAACAATTATATGAAACGAACCAGAATTTCGATACGATTATTATGACATCGAAAAAAATCTGATCGGAAACAGTTTTTTGTGCAGCTAAAAATCAGGCCGAAAAGTCGAATCGTCGTAATTCGTTCACAAAAAGTCAATTGAACTCAAAATACACTTTAATTTAGTTATTAGAACAACCTTTTGGTTGTTTAATGTTGAAACAAAAGTACTAGCGATCAAATCGAACAATAGGACGTAAGCGTAATTTCTTCATTTTTCCCGACTTTGGTCGAAAAAAGAAATTTCTTTTTTTTTTGTCAATTTTCAATGGTGGAATGAAGATAATTTCATATGGTTTTAAGTGTAGTTTTATTTGGAAGTGTAATTGAAATATTCAAAAGATTAGGGGTTTAACTTGATTTTCGGTACAATTATGAGTAACCGAATGGATTGGAGGGAGTGCTCCGAAATCAAGATATCTAAAAACAATTATATGAAACGAACCAGAATTTCGATACGATTATTATGACATCGAAAAAAATCTGATCGGAAACAGTTTTTTGTGCAGCTAAAAATCAGGCCGAAAAGACGAATCGTCGTAATTCGTTCACAAAAAGTCAATTGAACTCAAAATACACTTTAATTTAGTTATTAGAACAACCTTTTGGTTGTTTAATGTTGAAACAAAAGTACTAGCGATCAAATCGAACAATAGGACGTAAGCGTAATTTCTTCATTTTTCCCGACTTTGGTCGAAAAAAGAAATTTCTTTTTTTTTTTTGTCAATTTTCAATGGTGGAATGAAGATAATTTCATATGGTTTTAAGTGTAGTTTTATTTGGAAGTGTAATTGAAATATTCAAAAGATTAGGGGTTTAACTTGATTTTCGGTACAATTATGAGTAACCGAATGGATTGGAGGGAGTGCTCCGAAATCAAGATATCTAAAAACAATTATATGAAACGAACCAGAATTTCGATACGATTATTATGACATCGAAAAAAATCTGATCGGAAACAGTTTTTTGTGCAGCTAAAAATCAGGCCGAAAAGACGAATCGTCGTAATTCGTTCACAAAAAGTCAATTGAACTCAAAATACACTTTAATTTAGTTATTAGAACAACCTTTTGGTTGTTTAATGTTGAAACAAAAGTACTAGCGATCAAATCGAACAATAGGACGTAAGCGTAATTTCTTCATTTTTCCCGACTTTGGTCGAAAAAAGAAATTTCTTTTTTTTTTTGTCAATTTTCAATGGTGGAATGAAGATAATTTCATATGGTTTTAAGTGTAGTTTTATTTGGAAGTGTAATTGAAATATTCAAAAGATTAGGGGTTTAACTTGATTTTCGGTACAATTATGAGTAACCGAATGGATTGGAGGGAGTGCTCCGAAATCAAGATATCTAAAAACAATTATATGAAACGAACCAGAATTTCGATACGATTATTATGACATCGAAAAAAATCTGATCGGAAACAGTTTTTTGTGCAGCTAAAAATCAGGCCGAAAAGACGAATCGTCGTAATTCGTTCACAAAAAGTCAATTGAACTCAAAATACACTTTAATTTAGTTATTAGAACAACCTTTTGGTTGTTTAATGTTGAAACAAAAGTACTAGCGATCAAATCGAACAATAGGACGTAAGCGTAATTTCTTCATTTTTCCCGACTTTGGTCGAAAAAAGAAATTTCTTTTTTTTTTTGTCAATTTTCAATGGTGGAATGAAGATAATTTCATATGGTTTTAAGTGTAGTTTTATTTGGAAGTGTAATTGAAATATTCAAAAGATTAGGGGTTTAACTTGATTTTCGGTACAATTATGAGTAACCGAATGGATTGGAGGGAGTGCTCCGAAATCAAGATATCTAAAAACAATTATATGAAACGAACCAGAATTTCGATACGATTATTATGACATCGAAAAAAATCTGATCGGAAACAGTTTTTTGTGCAGCTAAAAATCAGGCCGAAAAGACGAATCGTCGTAATTCGTTCACAAAAAGTCAATTGAACTCAAAATACACTTTAATTTAGTTATTAGAACAACCTTTTGGTTGTTTAATGTTGAAACAAAAGTACTAGCGATCAAATCGAACAATAGGACGTAAGCGTAATTTCTTCATTTTTCCCGACTTTGGTCGAAAAAAGAAATTTCTTTTTTTTTTGTCAATTTTCAATGGTGGAATGAAGATAATTTCATATGGTTTTAAGTGTAGTTTTATTTGGAAGTGTAATTGAAATATTCAAAAGATTAGGGGTTTAACTTGATTTTCGGTACAATTATGAGTAACCGAATGGATTGGAGGGAGTGCTCCGAAATCAAGATATCTAAAAACAATTATATGAAACGAACCAGAATTTCGATACGATTATTATGACATCGAAAAAAATCTGATCGGAAACAGTTTTTTGTGCAGCTAAAAATCAGGCCGAAAAGACGAATCGTCGTAATTCGTTCACAAAAAGTCAATTGAACTCAAAATACACTTTAATTTAGTTATTAGAACAACCTTTTGGTTGTTTAATGTTGAAACAAAAGTACTAGCGATCAAATCGAACAATAGGACGTAAGCGTAATTTCTTCATTTTTCCCGACTTTGGTCGAAAAAAGAAATTTCTTTTTTTTTTTTGTCAATTTTCAATGGTGGAATGAAGATAATTTCATATGGTTTTAAGTGTAGTTTTATTTGGAAGTGTAATTGAAATATTCAAAAGATTAGGGGTTTAACTTGATTTTCGGTACAATTATGAGTAACCGAATGGATTGGAGGGAGTGCTCCGAAATCAAGATATCTAAAAACAATTATATGAAACGAACCAGAATTTCGATACGATTATTATGACATCGAAAAAAATCTGATCGGAAACAGTTTTTTGTGCAGCTAAAAATCAGGCCGAAAAGACGAATCGTCGTAATTCGTTCACAAAAAGTCAATTGAACTCAAAATACACTTTAATTTAGTTATTAGAACAACCTTTTGGTTGTTTAATGTTGAAACAAAAGTACTAGCGATCAAATCGAACAATAGGACGTAAGCGTAATTTCTTCATTTTTCCCGACTTTGGTCGAAAAAAGAAATTTCTTTTTTTTTTTGTCAATTTTCAATGGTGGAATGAAGATAATTTCATATGGTTTTAAGTGTAGTTTTATTTGGAAGTGTAATTGAAATATTCAAAAGATTAGGGGTTTAACTTGATTTTCGGTACAATTATGAGTAACCGAATGGATTGGAGGGAGTGCTCCGAAATCAAGATATCTAAAAACAATTATATGAAACGAACCAGAATTTCGATACGATTATTATGACATCGAAAAAAATCTGATCGGAAACAGTTTTTTGTGCAGCTAAAAATCAGGCCGAAAAGTCGAATCGTCGTAATTCGTTCACAAAAAGTCAATTGAACTCAAAATACACTTTAATTTAGTTATTAGAACAACCTTTTGGTTGTTTAATGTTGAAACAAAAGTACTAGCGATCAAATCGAACAATAGGACGTAAGCGTAATTTCTTCATTTTTCCCGACTTTGGTCGAAAAAAGAAATTTCTTTTTTTTTTGTCAATTTTCAATGGTGGAATGAAGATAATTTCATATGGTTTTAAGTGTAGTTTTATTTGGAAGTGTAATTGAAATATTCAAAAGATTAGGGGTTTAACTTGATTTTCGGTACAATTATGAGTAACCGAATGGATTGGAGGGAGTGCTCCGAAATCAAGATATCTAAAAACAATTATATGAAACGAACCAGAATTTCGATACGATTATTATGACATCGAAAAAAATCTGATCGGAAACAGTTTTTTGTGCAGCTAAAAATCAGGCCGAAAAGTCGAATCGTCGTAATTCGTTCACAAAAAGTCAATTGAACTCAAAATACACTTTAATTTAGTTATTAGAACAACCTTTTGGTTGTTTAATGTTGAAACAAAAGTACTAGCGATCAAATCGAACAATAGGACGTAAGCGTAATTTCTTCATTTTTCCCGACTTTGGTCGAAAAAAGAAATTTCTTTTTTTTTTTTGTCAATTTTCAATGGTGGAATGAAGATAATTTCATATGGTTTTAAGTGTAGTTTTATTTGGAAGTGTAATTGAAATATTCAAAAGATT
Organism: Diospyros lotus; assembly: GCF_014633365.1. NCBI lineage: Eukaryota > Viridiplantae > Streptophyta > Magnoliopsida > Ericales > Ebenaceae > Diospyros > Diospyros lotus. Next base: position 22,003,183 of record NC_068346.1, on the reverse strand, counting down.
AGGGGTTTAACTTGATTTTCGGTACAATTATGAGTAACCGAATGGATTGGAGGGAGTGCTCCGAAATCAAGATATCTAAAAACAATTATATGAAACGAACCAGAATTTCGATACGATTATTATGACATCGAAAAAAATCTGATCGGAAACAGTTTTTTGTGCAGCTAAAAATCAGGCCGAAAAGTCGAATCGTCGTAATTCGTTCACAAAAAGTCAATTGAACTCAAAATACACTTTAATTTAGTTATTAGAACAACCTTTTGGTTGTTTAATGTTGAAACAAAAGTACTAGCGATCAAATCGAACAATAGGACGTAAGCGTAATTTCTTCATTTTTCCCGACTTTGGTCGAAAAAAGAAATTTCTTTTTTTTTTTGTCAATTTTCAATGGTGGAATGAAGATAATTTCATATGGTTTTAAGTGTAGTTTTATTTGGAAGTGTAATTGAAATATTCAAAAGATTAGGGGTTTAACTTGATTTTCGGTACAATTATGAGTAACCGAATGGATTGGAGGGAGTGCTCCGAAATCAAGATATCTAAAAACAATTATATGAAACGAACCAGAATTTCGATACGATTATTATGACATCGAAAAAAATCTGATCGGAAACAGTTTTTTGTGCAGCTAAAAATCAGGCCGAAAAGTCGAATCGTCGTAATTCGTTCACAAAAAGTCAATTGAACTCAAAATACACTTTAATTTAGTTATTAGAACAACCTTTTGGTTGTTTAATGTTGAAACAAAAGTACTAGCGATCAAATCGAACAATAGGACGTAAGCGTAATTTCTTCATTTTTCCCGACTTTGGTCGAAAAAAGAAATTTCTTTTTTTTTTGTCAATTTTCAATGGTGGAATGAAGATAATTTCATATGGTTTTAAGTGTAGTTTTATTTGGAAGTGTAATTGAAATATTCAAAAGATTAGGGGTTTAACTTGATTTTCGGTACAATTATGAGTAACCGAATGGATTGGAGGGAGTGCTCCGAAATCAAGATATCTAAAAACAATTATATGAAACGAACCAGAATTTCGATACGATTATTATGACATCGAAAAAAATCTGATCGGAAACAGTTTTTTGTGCAGCTAAAAATCAGGCCGAAAAGTCGAATCGTCGTAATTCGTTCACAAAAAGTCAATTGAACTCAAAATACACTTTAATTTAGTTATTAGAACAACCTTTTGGTTGTTTAATGTTGAAACAAAAGTACTAGCGATCAAATCGAACAATAGGACGTAAGCGTAATTTCTTCATTTTTCCCGACTTTGGTCGAAAAAAGAAATTTCTTTTTTTTTTTGTCAATTTTCAATGGTGGAATGAAGATAATTTCATATGGTTTTAAGTGTAGTTTTATTTGGAAGTGTAATTGAAATATTCAAAAGATTAGGGGTTTAACTTGATTTTCGGTACAATTATGAGTAACCGAATGGATTGGAGGGAGTGCTCCGAAATCAAGATATCTAAAAACAATTATATGAAACGAACCAGAATTTCGATACGATTATTATGACATCGAAAAAAATCTGATCGGAAACAGTTTTTTGTGCAGCTAAAAATCAGGCCGAAAAGTCGAATCGTCGTAATTCGTTCACAAAAAGTCAATTGAACTCAAAATACACTTTAATTTAGTTATTAGAACAACCTTTTGGTTGTTTAATGTTGAAACAAAAGTACTAGCGATCAAATCGAACAATAGGACGTAAGCGTAATTTCTTCATTTTTCCCGACTTTGGTCGAAAAAAGAAATTTCTTTTTTTTTTTGTCAATTTTCAATGGTGGAATGAAGATAATTTCATATGGTTTTAAGTGTAGTTTTATTTGGAAGTGTAATTGAAATATTCAAAAGATTAGGGGTTTAACTTGATTTTCGGTACAATTATGAGTAACCGAATGGATTGGAGGGAGTGCTCCGAAATCAAGATATCTAAAAACAATTATATGAAACGAACCAGAATTTCGATACGATTATTATGACATCGAAAAAAATCTGATCGGAAACAGTTTTTTGTGCAGCTAAAAATCAGGCCGAAAAGTCGAATCGTCGTAATTCGTTCACAAAAAGTCAATTGAACTCAAAATACACTTTAATTTAGTTATTAGAACAACCTTTTGGTTGTTTAATGTTGAAACAAAAGTACTAGCGATCAAATCGAACAATAGGACGTAAGCGTAATTTCTTCATTTTTCCCGACTTTGGTCGAAAAAAGAAATTTCTTTTTTTTTTTGTCAATTTTCAATGGTGGAATGAAGATAATTTCATATGGTTTTAAGTGTAGTTTTATTTGGAAGTGTAATTGAAATATTCAAAAGATTAGGGGTTTAACTTGATTTTCGGTACAATTATGAGTAACCGAATGGATTGGAGGGAGTGCTCCGAAATCAAGATATCTAAAAACAATTATATGAAACGAACCAGAATTTCGATACGATTATTATGACATCGAAAAAAATCTGATCGGAAACAGTTTTTTGTGCAGCTAAAAATCAGGCCGAAAAGTCGAATCGTCGTAATTCGTTCACAAAAAGTCAATTGAACTCAAAATACACTTTAATTTAGTTATTAGAACAACCTTTTGGTTGTTTAATGTTGAAACAAAAGTACTAGCGATCAAATCGAACAATAGGACGTAAGCGTAATTTCTTCATTTTTCCCGACTTTGGTCGAAAAAAGAAATTTCTTTTTTTTTTTGTCAATTTTCAATGGTGGAATGAAGATAATTTCATATGGTTTTAAGTGTAGTTTTATTTGGAAGTGTAATTGAAATATTCAAAAGATTAGGGGTTTAACTTGATTTTCGGTACAATTATGAGTAACCGAATGGATTGGAGGGAGTGCTCCGAAATCAAGATATCTAAAAACAATTATATGAAACGAACCAGAATTTCGATACGATTATTATGACATCGAAAAAAATCTGATCGGAAACAGTTTTTTGTGCAGCTAAAAATCAGGCCGAAAAGTCGAATCGTCGTAATTCGTTCACAAAAAGTCAATTGAACTCAAAATACACTTTAATTTAGTTATTAGAACAACCTTTTGGTTGTTTAATGTTGAAACAAAAGTACTAGCGATCAAATCGAACAATAGGACGTAAGCGTAATTTCTTCATTTTTCCCGACTTTGGTCGAAAAAAAAATTTCTTTTTTTTTTTTGTCAATTTTCAATGGTGGAATGAAGATAATTTCATATGGTTTTAAGTGTAGTTTTATTTGGAAGTGTAATTGAAATATTCAAAAGATTAGGGGTTTAACTTGATTTTCGGTACAATTATGAGTAACCGAATGGATTGGAGGGAGTGCTCCGAAATCAAGATATCTAAAAACAATTATATGAAACGAACCAGAATTTCGATACGATTATTATGACATCGAAAAAAATCTGATCGGAAACAGTTTTTTGTGCAGCTAAAAATCAGGCCGAAAAGTCGAATCGTCGTAATTCGTTCACAAAAAGTCAATTGAACTCAAAATACACTTTAATTTAGTTATTAGAACAACCTTTTGGTTGTTTAATGTTGAAACAAAAGTACTAGCGATCAAATCGAACAATAGGACGTAAGCGTAATTTCTTCATTTTTCCCGACTTTGGTCGAAAAAAGAAATTTCTTTTTTTTTTGTCAATTTTCAATGGTGGAATGAAGATAATTTCATATGGTTTTAAGTGTAGTTTTATTTGGAAGTGTAATTGAAATATTCAAAAGATTAGGGGTTTAACTTGATTTTCGGTACAATTATGAGTAACCGAATGGATTGGAGGGAGTGCTCCGAAATCAAGATATCTAAAAACAATTATATGAAACGAACCAGAATTTCGATACGATTATTATGACATCGAAAAAAATCTGATCGGAAACAGTTTTTTGTGCAGCTAAAAATCAGGCCGAAAAGTCGAATCGTCGTAATTCGTTCACAAAAAGTCAATTGAACTCAAAATACACTTTAATTTAGTTATTAGAACAACCTTTTGGTTGTTTAATGTTGAAACAAAAGTACTAGCGATCAAATCGAACAATAGGACGTAAGCGTAATTTCTTCATTTTTCCCGACTTTGGTCGAAAAAAAAATTTCTTTTTTTTTTGTCAATTTTCAATGGTGGAATGAAGATAATTTCATATGGTTTTAAGTGTAGTTTTATTTGGAAGTGTAATTGAAATATTCAAAAGATTAGGGGTTTAACTTGATTTTCGGTACAATTATGAGTAACCGAATGGATTGGAGGGAGTGCTCCGAAATCAAGATATCTAAAAACAATTATATGAAACGAACCAGAATTTCGATACGATTATTATGACATCGAAAAAAATCTGATCGGAAACAGTTTTTTGTGCAGCTAAAAATCAGGCCGAAAAGTCGAATCGTCGTAATTCGTTCACAAAAAGTCAATTGAACTCAAAATACACTTTAATTTAGTTATTAGAACAACCTTTTGGTTGTTTAATGTTGAAACAAAAGTACTAGCGATCAAATCGAACAATAGGACGTAAGCGTAATTTCTTCATTTTTCCCGACTTTGGTCGAAAAAAGAAATTTCTTTTTTTTTTTTTCAATTTTCAATGGTGGAATGAAGATAATTTCATATGGTTTTAAGTGTAGTTTTATTTGGAAGTGTAATTGAAATATTCAAAAGATTAGGGGTTTAACTTGATTTTCGGTACAATTATGAGTAACCGAATGGATTGGAGGGAGTGCTCCGAAATCAAGATATCTAAAAACAATTATATGAAACGAACCAGAATTTCGATACGATTATTATGACATCGAAAAAAATCTGATCGGAAACAGTTTTTTGTGCAGCTAAAAATCAGGCCGAAAAGTCGAATCGTCGTAATTCGTTCACAAAAAGTCAATTGAACTCAAAATACACTTTAATTTAGTTATTAGAACAACCTTTTGGTTGTTTAATGTTGAAACAAAAGTACTAGCGATCAAATCGAACAATAGGACGTAAGCGTAATTTCTTCATTTTTCCCGACTTTGGTCGAAAAAAGAAATTTCTTTTTTTTTTTCAATTTTCAATGGTGGAATGAAGATAATTTCATATGGTTTTAAGTGTAGTTTTATTTGGAAGTGTAATTGAAATATTCAAAAGATTAGGGGTTTAACTTGATTTTCGGTACAATTATGAGTAACCGAATGGATTGGAGGGAGTGCTCCGAAATCAAGATATCTAAAAACAATTATATGAAACGAACCAGAATTTCGATACGATTATTATGACATCGAAAAAAATCTGATCGGAAACAGTTTTTTGTGCAGCTAAAAATCAGGCCGAAAAGTCGAATCGTCGTAATTCGTTCACAAAAAGTCAATTGAACTCAAAATACACTTTAATTTAGTTATTAGAACAACCTTTTGGTTGTTTAATGTTGAAACAAAAGTACTAGCGATCAAATCGAACAATAGGACGTAAGCGTAATTTCTTCATTTTTCCCGACTTTGGTCGAAAAAAAAATTTCTTTTTTTTTTTTCAATTTTCAATGGTGGAATGAAGATAATTTCATATGGTTTTAAGTGTAGTTTTATTTGGAAGTGTAATTGAAATATTCAAAAGATTAGGGGTTTAACTTGATTTTCGGTACAATTATGAGTAACCGAATGGATTGGAGGGAGTGCTCCGAAATCAAGATATCTAAAAACAATTATATGAAACGAACCAGAATTTCGATACGATTATTATGACATCGAAAAAAATCTGATCGGAAACAGTTTTTTGTGCAGCTAAAAATCAGGCCGAAAAGTCGAATCGTCGTAATTCGTTCACAAAAAGTCAATTGAACTCAAAATACACTTTAATTTAGTTATTAGAACAACCTTTTGGTTGTTTAATGTTGAAACAAAAGTACTAGCGATCAAATCGAACAATAGGACGTAAGCGTAATTTCTTCATTTTTCCCGACTTTGGTCGAAAAAAGAAATTTCTTTTTTTTTTTTTCAATTTTCAATGGTGGAATGAAGATAATTTCATATGGTTTTAAGTGTAGTTTTATTTGGAAGTGTAATTGAAATATTCAAAAGATTAGGGGTTTAACTTGATTTTCGGTACAATTATGAGTAACCGAATGGATTGGAGGGAGTGCTCCGAAATCAAGATATCTAAAAACAATTATATGAAACGAACCAGAATTTCGATACGATTATTATGACATCGAAAAAAATCTGATCGGAAACAGTTTTTTGTGCAGCTAAAAATCAGGCCGAAAAGTCGAATCGTCGTAATTCGTTCACAAAAAGTCAATTGAACTCAAAATACACTTTAATTTAGTTATTAGAACAACCTTTTGGTTGTTTAATGTTGAAACAAAAGTACTAGCGATCAAATCGAACAATAGGACGTAAGCGTAATTTCTTCATTTTTCCCGACTTTGGTCGAAAAAAGAAATTTCTTTTTTTTTTTGTCAATTTTCAATGGTGGAATGAAGATAATTTCATATGGTTTTAAGTGTAGTTTTATTTGGAAGTGTAATTGAAATATTCAAAAGATTAGGGGTTTAACTTGATTTTCGGTACAATTATGAGTAACCGAATGGATTGGAGGGAGTGCTCCGAAATCAAGATATCTAAAAAAAATTATATGAAACGAACCAGAATTTCGATACGATTATTATGACATCGAAAAAAATCTGATCGGAAACAGTTTTTTGTGCAGCTAAAAATCAGGCCGAAAAGTCGAATCGTCGTAATTCGTTCACAAAAAGTCAATTGAACTCAAAATACACTTTAATTTAGTTATTAGAACAACCTTTTGATTGTTTAATGTTGAAACAAAAGTACTAGCGATCAAATCGAACAATAGGACGTAAGCGTAATTTCTTCATTTTTCCCGACTTTCGTCGAAAAAAAAAATTTCTTTTTTTTTTTTCAATTTTCAATGGTGGAATGAAGATAATTTCATATGGTTTTAAGTGTACTTTTGTTTGGAAGTGTAATTGAAATGTTCAAAAGATTAGGGGTTTAACTTGATTTTCGGTACAATTATGAGTAACCGAATGGATTGGAGGGAGTGCTCCGAAATCAAGATATCTAAAAACAATTATATGAAACGAACCAGAATTTCGATACGATTATTATGACATCGAAAAAAATCTGATCGGAAACAGTTTTTTGTGCAGCTAAAAATCAGGCCGAAAAGTCGAATCGTCGTAATTCGTTCACAAAAAGTCAATTGAACTCAAAATACACTTTAATTTAGTTATTAGAACAACCTTTTGGTTGTTTAATGTTGAAACAAAAGTACTAGCGATCAAATCGAACAATAGGACGTAAGCGTAATTTCTTCATTTTTCCCGACTTTGGTCGAAAAAAGAAATTTCTTTTTTTTTTGTCAATTTTCAATGGTGGAATGAAGATAATTTCATATGGTTTTAAGTGTAGTTTTATTTGGAAGTGTAATTGAAATATTCAAAAGATTAGGGGTTTAACTTGATTTTCGGTACAATTATGAGTAACCGAATGGATTGGAGGGAGTGCTCCGAAATCAAGATATCTAAAAACAATTATATGAAACGAACCAGAATTTCGATACGATTATTATGACATCGAAAAAAATCTGATCGGAAACAGTTTTTTGTGCAGCTAAAAATCAGGCCGAAAAGTCGAATCGTCGTAATTCGTTCACAAAAAGTCAATTGAACTCAAAATACACTTTAATTTAGTTATTAGAACAACCTTTTGGTTGTTTAATGTTGAAACAAAAGTACTAGCGATCAAATCGAACAATAGGACGTAAGCGTAATTTCTTCATTTTTCCCGACTTTGGTCGAAAAAAGAAATTTCTTTTTTTTTTCAATTTTCAATGGTGGAATGAAGATAATTTCATATGGTTTTAAGTGTAGTTTTATTTGGAAGTGTAATTGAAATATTCAAAAGATTAGGGGTTTAACTTGATTTTCGGTACAATTATGAGTAACCGAATGGATTGGAGGGAGTGCTCCGAAATCAAGATATCTAAAAAAAATTATATGAAACGAACCAGAATTTCGATACGATTATTATGACATCGAAAAAAATCTGATCGGAAACAGTTTTTTGTGCAGCTAAAAATCAGGCCGAAAAGTCGAATCGTCGTAATTCGTTCACAAAAAGTCAATTGAACTCAAAATACACTTTAATTTAGTTATTAGAACAACCTTTTGGTTGTTTAATGTTGAAACAAAAGTACTAGCGATCAAATCGAACAATAGGACGTAAGCGTAATTTCTTCATTTTTCCCGACTTTGGTCGAAAAAAAAATTTCTTTTTTTTTTTGTCAATTTTCAATGGTGGAATGAAGATAATTTCATATGGTTTTAAGTGTAGTTTTATTTGGAAGTGTAATTGAAATATTCAAAAGATTAGGGGTTTAACTTGATTTTCGGTACAATTATGAGTAACCGAATGGATTGGAGGGAGTGCTCCGAAATCAAGATATCTAAAAAAATTATATGAAACGAACCAGAATTTCGATACGATTATTATGACATCGAAAAAAATCTGATCGGAAACAGTTTTTTGTGCAGCTAAAAATCAGGCCGAAAAGTCGAATCGTCGTAATTCGTTCACAAAAAGTCAATTGAACTCAAAATACACTTTAATTTAGTTATTAGAACAACCTTTTGGTTGTTTAATGTTGAAACAAAAGTACTAGCGATCAAATCGAACAATAGGACGTAAGCGTAATTTCTTCATTTTTCCCGACTTTGGTCGAAAAAAAAATTTCTTTTTTTTTTTGTCAATTTTCAATGGTGGAATGAAGATAATTTCATATGGTTTTAAGTGTAGTTTTATTTGGAAGTGTAATTGAAATATTCAAAAGATTAGGGGTTTAACTTGATTTTCGGTACAATTATGAGTAACCGAATGGATTGGAGGGAGTGCTCCGAAATCAAGATATCTAAAAACAATTATATGAAACGAACCAGAATTTCGATACGATTATTATGACATCGAAAAAAATCTGATCGGAAACAGTTTTTTGTGCAGCTAAAAATCAGGCCGAAAAGTCGAATCGTCGTAATTCGTTCACAAAAAGTCAATTGAACTCAAAATACACTTTAATTTAGTTATTAGAACAACCTTTTGGTTGTTTAATGTTGAAACAAAAGTACTAGCGATCAAATCGAACAATAGGACGTAAGCGTAATTTCTTCATTTTTCCCGACTTTGGTCGAAAAAAAAATTTCTTTTTTTTTTTTCAATTTTCAATGGTGGAATGAAGATAATTTCATATGGTTTTAAGTGTAGTTTTATTTGGAAGTGTAATTGAAATATTCAAAAGATTAGGGGTTTAACTTGATTTTCGGTACAATTATGAGTAACCGAATGGATTGGAGGGAGTGCTCCGAAATCAAGATATCTAAAAAAATTATATGAAACGAACCAGAATTTCGATACGATTATTATGACATCGAAAAAAATCTGATCGGAAACAGTTTTTTGTGCAGCTAAAAATCAGGCCGAAAAGTCGAATCGTCGTAATTCGTTCACAAAAAGTCAATTGAACTCAAAATACACTTTAATTTAGTTATTAGAACAACCTTTTGGTTGTTTAATGTTGAAACAAAAGTACTAGCGATCAAATCGAACAATAGGACGTAAGCGTAATTTCTTCATTTTTCCCGACTTTGGTCGAAAAAAAAATTTCTTTTTTTTTTTTCAATTTTCAATGGTGGAATGAAGATAATTTCATATGGTTTTAAGTGTAGTTTTATTTGGAAGTGTAATTGAAATATTCAAAAGATTAGGGGTTTAACTTGATTTTCGGTACAATTATGAGTAACCGAATGGATTGGAGGGAGTGCTCCGAAATCAAGATATCTAAAAACAATTATATGAAACGAACCAGAATTTCGATACGATTATTATGACATCGAAAAAAATCTGATCGGAAACAGTTTTTTGTGCAGCTAAAAATCAGGCCGAAAAGTCGAATCGTCGTAATTCGTTCACAAAAAGTCAATTGAACTCAAAATACACTTTAATTTAGTTATTAGAACAACCTTTTGGTTGTTTAATGTTGAAACAAAAGTACTAGCGATCAAATCGAACAATAGGACGTAAGCGTAATTTCTTCATTTTTCCCGACTTTCGTCGAAAAAAAAAAATTCTTTTTTTTTTTGTCAATTTTCAATGGTGGAATGAAGATAATTTCATATGGTTTTAAGTGTAGTTTTATTTGGAAGTGTAATTGAAATATTCAAAAGATTAGGGGTTTAACTTGATTTTCGGTACAATTATGAGTAACCGAATGGATTGGAGGGAGTGCTCCGAAATCAAGATATCTAAAAAAAATTATATGAAACGAACCAGAATTTCGATACGATTATTATGACATCGAAAAAAATCTGATCGGAAACAGTTTTTTGTGCAGCTAAAAATCAGGCCGAAAAGTCGAATCGTCGTAATTCGTTCACAAAAAGTCAATTGAACTCAAAATACACTTTAATTTAGTTATTAGAACAACCTTTTGGTTGTTTAATGTTGAAACAAAAGTACTAGCGATCAAATCGAACAATAGGACGTAAGCGTAATTTCTTCATTTTTCCCGACTTTGGTCGAAAAAAAAATTTTTTTTTTTTTTGTCAATTTTCAATGGTGGAATGAAGATAATTTCATATGGTTTTAAGTGTAGTTTTATTTGGAAGTGTAATTGAAATATTCAAAAGATTAGGGGTTTAACTTGATTTTCGGTACAATTATGAGTAACCGAATGGATTGGAGGGAGTGCTCCGAAATCAAGATATCTAAAAACAATTATATGAAACGAACCAGAATTTCGATACGATTATTATGACATCGAAAAAAATCTGATCGGAAACAGTTTTTTGTGCAGCTAAAAATCAGGCCGAAAAGTCGAATCGTCGTAATTCGTTCACAAAAAGTCAATTGAACTCAAAATACACTTTAATTTAGTTATTAGAACAACCTTTTGGTTGTTTAATGTTGAAACAAAAGTACTAGCGATCAAATCGAACAATAGGACGTAAGCGTAATTTCTTCATTTTTCCCGACTTTGGTCGAAAAAAAAATTTCTTTTTTTTTTTGTCAATTTTCAATGGTGGAATGAAGATAATTTCATATGGTTTTAAGTGTAGTTTTATTTGGAAGTGTAATTGAAATATTCAAAAGATTAGGGGTTTAACTTGATTTTCGGTACAATTATGAGTAACCGAATGGATTGGAGGGAGTGCTCCGAAATCAAGATATCTAAAAAAAATTATATGAAACGAACCAGAATTTCGATACGATTATTATGACATCGAAAAAAATCTGATCGGAAACAGTTTTTTGTGCAGCTAAAAATCAGGCCGAAAAGTCGAATCGTCGTAATTCGTTCACAAAAAGTCAATTGAACTCAAAATACACTTTAATTTAGTTATTAGAACAACCTTTTGGTTGTTTAATGTTGAAACAAAAGTACTAGCGATCAAATCGAACAATAGGACGTAAGCGTAATTTCTTCATTTTTCCCGACTTTGGTCGAAAAAAAAATTTCTTTTTTTTTTTGTCAATTTTCAATGGTGGAATGAAGATAATTTCATATGGTTTTAAGTGTAGTTTTATTTGGAAGTGTAATTGAAATATTCAAAAGATTAGGGGTTTAACTTGATTTTCGGTACAATTATGAGTAACCGAATGGATTGGAGGGAGTGCTCCGAAATCAAGATATCTAAAAAAAATTATATGAAACGAACCAGAATTTCGATACGATTATTATGACATCGAAAAAAATCTGATCGGAAACAGTTTTTTGTGCAGCTAAAAATCAGGCCGAAAAGTCGAATCGTCGTAATTCGTTCACAAAAAGTCAATTGAACTCAAAATACACTTTAATTTAGTTATTAGAACAACCTTTTGGTTGTTTAATGTTGAAACAAAAGTACTAGCGATCAAATCGAACAATAGGACGTAAGCGTAATTTCTTCATTTTTCCCGACTTTCGTCGAAAAAAAAATTTCTTTTTTTTTGTCAATTTTCAATGGTGGAATGAAGATAATTTCATATGGTTTTAAGTGTAGTTTTATTTGGAAGTGTAATTGAAATATTCAAAAGATTAGGGGTTTAACTTGATTTTCGGTACAATTATGAGTAACCGAATGGATTGGAGGGAGTGCTCCGAAATCAAGATATCTAAAAAAATTATATGAAACGAACCAGAATTTCGATACGATTATTATGACATCGAAAAAAATCTGATCGGAAACAGTTTTTTGTGCAGCTAAAAATCAGGCCGAAAAGTCGAATCGTCGTAATTCGTTCACAAAAAGTCAATTGAACTCAAAATACACTTTAATTTAGTTATTAGAACAACCTTTTGGTTGTTTAATGTTGAAACAAAAGTACTAGCGATCAAATCGAACAATAGGACGTAAGCGTAATTTCTTCATTTTTCCCGACTTTGGTCGAAAAAAAAATTTTTTTTTTTTTTTGTCAATTTTCAATGGTGGAATGAAGATAATTTCATATGGTTTTAAGTGTAGTTTTATTTGGAAGTGTAATTGAAATATTCAAAAGATTAGGGGTTTAACTTGATTTTCGGTACAATTATGAGTAACCGAATGGATTGGAGGGAGTGCTCCGAAATCAAGATATCTAAAAAAAATTATATGAAACGAACCAGAATTTCGATACGATTATTATGACATCGAAAAAAATCTGATCGGAAACAGTTTTTTGTGCAGCTAAAAATCAGGCCGAAAAGTCGAATCGTCGTAATTCGTTCACAAAAAGTCAATTGAACTCAAAATACACTTTAATTTAGTTATTAGAACAACCTTTTGGTTGTTTAATGTTGAAACAAAAGTACTAGCGATCAAATCGAACAATAGGACGTAAGCGTAATTTCTTCATTTTTCCCGACTTTGGTCGAAAAAAAAATTTCTTTTTTTTTGTCAATTTTCAATGGTGGAATGAAGATAATTTCATATGGTTTTAAGTGTAGTTTTATTTGGAAGTGTAATTGAAATATTCAAAAGATTAGGGGTTTAACTTGATTTTCGGTACAATTATGAGTAACCGAATGGATTGGAGGGAGTGCTCCGAAATCAAGATATCTAAAAACAATTATATGAAACGAACCAGAATTTCGATACGATTATTATGACATCGAAAAAAATCTGATCGGAAACAGTTTTTTGTGCAGCTAAAAATCAGGCCGAAAAGTCGAATCGTCGTAATTCGTTCACAAAAAGTCAATTGAACTCAAAATACACTTTAATTTAGTTATTAGAACAACCTTTTGGTTGTTTAATGTTGAAACAAAAGTACTAGCGATCAAATCGAACAATAGGACGTAAGCGTAATTTCTTCATTTTTCCCGACTTTGGTCGAAAAAAAAAATTTCTTTTTTTTTTTGTCAATTTTCAATGGTGGAATGAAGATAATTTCATATGGTTTTAAGTGTAGTTTTATTTGGAAGTGTAATTGAAATATTCAAAAGATTAGGGGTTTAACTTGATTTTCGGTACAATTATGAGTAACCGAATGGATTGGAGGGAGTGCTCCGAAATCAAGATATCTAAAAAAAATTATATGAAACGAACCAGAATTTCGATACGATTATTATGACATCGAAAAAAATCTGATCGGAAACAGTTTTTTGTGCAGCTAAAAATCAGGCCGAAAAGTCGAATCGTCGTAATTCGTTCACAAAAAGTCAATTGAACTCAAAATACACTTTAATTTAGTTATTAGAACAACCTTTTGGTTGTTTAATGTTGAAACAAAAGTACTAGCGATCAAATCGAACAATAGGACGTAAGCGTAATTTCTTCATTTTTCCCGACTTTGGTCGAAAAAAAAATTTCTTTTTTTTTTTGTCAATTTTCAATGGTGGAATGAAGATAATTTCATATGGTTTTAAGTGTAGTTTTATTTGGAAGTGTAATTGAAATATTCAAAAGATTAGGGGTTTAACTTGATTTTCGGTACAATTATGAGTAACCGAATGGATTGGAGGGAGTGCTCCGAAATCAAGATATCTAAAAACAATTATATGAAACGAACCAGAATTTCGATACGATTATTATGACATCGAAAAAAATCTGATCGGAAACAGTTTTTTGTGCAGCTAAAAATCAGGCCGAAAAGTCGAATCGTCGTAATTCGTTCACAAAAAGTCAATTGAACTCAAAATACACTTTAATTTAGTTATTAGAACAACCTTTTGATTGTTTAATGTTGAAACAAAAGTACTAGCGATCAAATCGAACAATAGGACGTAAGCGTAATTTCTTCATTTTTCCCGACTTTCGTCGAAAAAAAAAATTTCTTTTTTTTTTTCAATTTTCAATGGTGGAATGAAGATAATTTCATATGGTTTTAAGTGTAGTTTTATTTGGAAGTGTAATTGAAATATTCAAAAGATTAGGGGTTTAACTTGATTTTCGGTACAATTATGAGTAACCGAATGGATTGGAGGGAGTGCTCCGAAATCAAGATATCTAAAAAAATTATATGAAACGAACCAGAATTTCGATACGATTATTATGACATCGAAAAAAATCTGATCGGAAACAGTTTTTTGTGCAGCTAAAAATCAGGCCGAAAAGTCGAATCGTCGTAATTCGTTCACAAAAAGTCAATTGAACTCAAAATACACTTTAATTTAGTTATTAGAACAACCTTTTGGTTGTTTAATGTTGAAACAAAAGTACTAGCGATCAAATCGAACAATAGGACGTAAGCGTAATTTCTTCATTTTTCCCGACTTTGGTCGAAAAAAAAAATTTCTTTTTTTTTTTGTCAATTTTCAATGGTGGAATGAAGATAATTTCATATGGTTTTAAGTGTAGTTTTATTTGGAAGTGTAATTGAAATATTCAAAAGATTAGGGGTTTAACTTGATTTTCGGTACAATTATGAGTAACCGAATGGATTGGAGGGAGTGCTCCGAAATCAAGATATCTAAAAACAATTATATGAAACGAACCAGAATTTCGATACGATTATTATGACATCGAAAAAAATCTGATCGGAAACAGTTTTTTGTGCAGCTAAAAATCAGGCCGAAAAGTCGAATCGTCGTAATTCGTTCACAAAAAGTCAATTGAACTCAAAATACACTTTAATTTAGTTATTAGAACAACCTTTTGGTTGTTTAATGTTGAAACAAAAGTACTAGCGATCAAATCGAACAATAGGACGTAAGCGTAATTTCTTCATTTTTCCCGACTTTGGTCGAAAAAAAAATTTCTTTTTTTTTTTTTCAATTTTCAATGGTGGAATGAAGATAATTTCATATGGTTTTAAGTGTAGTTTTATTTGGAAGTGTAATTGAAATATTCAAAAGATTAGGGGTTTAACTTGATTTTCGGTACAATTATGAGTAACCGAATGGATTGGAGGGAGTGCTCCGAAATCAAGATATCTAAAAACAATTATATGAAACGAACCAGAATTTCGATACGATTATTATGACATCGAAAAAAATCTGATCGGAAACAGTTTTTTGTGCAGCTAAAAATCAGGCCGAAAAGTCGAATCGTCGTAATTCGTTCACAAAAAGTCAATTGAACTCAAAATACACTTTAATTTAGTTATTAGAACAACCTTTTGGTTGTTTAATGTTGAAACAAAAGTACTAGCGATCAAATCGAACAATAGGACGTAAGCGTAATTTCTTCATTTTTCCCGACTTTCGTCGAAAAAAAAAATTTTTTTTTTTTTTTGTCAATTTTCAATGGTGGAATGAAGATAATTTCATATGGTTTTAAGTGTAGTTTTATTTGGAAGTGTAATTGAAATATTCAAAAGATTAGGGGTTTAACTTGATTTTCGGTACAATTATGAGTAACCGAATGGATTGGAGGGAGTGCTCCGAAATCAAGATATCTAAAAAAATTATATGAAACGAACCAGAATTTCGATACGATTATTATGACATCGAAAAAAATCTGATCGGAAACAGTTTTTTGTGCAGCTAAAAATCAGGCCGAAAAGTCGAATCGTCGTAATTCGTTCACAAAAAGTCAATTGAACTCAAAATACACTTTAATTTAGTTATTAGAACAACCTTTTGGTTGTTTAATGTTGAAACAAAAGTACTAGCGATCAAATCGAACAATAGGACGTAAGCGTAATTTCTTCATTTTTCCCGACTTTGGTCGAAAAAAAAATTTCTTTTTTTTTTGTCAATTTTCAATGGTGGAATGAAGATAATTTCATATGGTTTTAAGTGTAGTTTTATTTGGAAGTGTAATTGAAATATTCAAAAGATTAGGGGTTTAACTTGATTTTCGGTACAATTATGAGTAACCGAATGGATTGGAGGGAGTGCTCCGAAATCAAGATATCTAAAAACAATTATATGAAACGAACCAGAATTTCGATACGATTATTATGACATCGAAAAAAATCTGATCGGAAACAGTTTTTTGTGCAGCTAAAAATCAGGCCGAAAAGTCGAATCGTCGTAATTCGTTCACAAAAAGTCAATTGAACTCAAAATACACTTTAATTTAGTTATTAGAACAACCTTTTGGTTGTTTAATGTTGAAACAAAAGTACTAGCGATCAAATCGAACAATAGGACGTAAGCGTAATTTCTTCATTTTTCCCGACTTTGGTCGAAAAAAAAATTTCTTTTTTTTTTTGTCAATTTTCAATGGTGGAATGAAGATAATTTCATATGGTTTTAAGTGTAGTTTTATTTGGAAGTGTAATTGAAATATTCAAAAGATTAGGGGTTTAACTTGATTTTCGGTACAATTATGAGTAACCGAATGGATTGGAGGGAGTGCTCCGAAATCAAGATATCTAAAAACAATTATATGAAACGAACCAGAATTTCGATACGATTATTATGACATCGAAAAAAATCTGATCGGAAACAGTTTTTTGTGCAGCTAAAAATCAGGCCGAAAAGTCGAATCGTCGTAATTCGTTCACAAAAAGTCAATTGAACTCAAAATACACTTTAATTTAGTTATTAGAACAACCTTTTGGTTGTTTAATGTTGAAACAAAAGTACTAGCGATCAAATCGAACAATAGGACGTAAGCGTAATTTCTTCATTTTTCCCGACTTTGGTCGAAAAAAAATTTCTTTTTTTTTTGTCAATTTTCAATGGTGGAATGAAGATAATTTCATATGGTTTTAAGTGTAGTTTTATTTGGAAGTGTAATTGAAATATTCAAAAGATTAGGGGTTTAACTTGATTTTCGGTACAATTATGAGTAACCGAATGGATTGGAGGGAGTGCTCCGAAATCAAGATATCTAAAAAAATTATATGAAACGAACCAGAATTTCGATACGATTATTATGACATCGAAAAAAATCTGATCGGAAACAGTTTTTTGTGCAGCTAAAAATCAGGCCGAAAAGTCGAATCGTCGTAATTCGTTCACAAAAAGTCAATTGAACTCAAAATACACTTTAATTTAGTTATTAGAACAACCTTTTGGTTGTTTAATGTTGAAACAAAAGTACTAGCGATCAAATCGAACAATAGGACGTAAGCGTAATTTCTTCATTTTTCCCGACTTTGGTCGAAAAAAAAAATTTCTTTTTTTTTTTGTCAATTTTCAATGGTGGAATGAAGATAATTTCATATGGTTTTAAGTGTAGTTTTATTTGGAAGTGTAATTGAAATATTCAAAAGATTAGGGGTTTAACTTGATTTTCGGTACAATTATGAGTAACCGAATGGATTGGAGGGAGTGCTCCGAAATCAAGATATCTAAAAAAATTATATGAAACGAACCAGAATTTCGATACGATTATTATGACATCGAAAAAAATCTGATCGGAAACAGTTTTTTGTGCAGCTAAAAATCAGGCCGAAAAGTCGAATCGTCGTAATTCGTTCACAAAAAGTCAATTGAACTCAAAATACACTTTAATTTAGTTATTAGAACAACCTTTTGGTTGTTTAATGTTGAAACAAAAGTACTAGCGATCAAATCGAACAATAGGACGTAAGCGTAATTTCTTCATTTTTCCCGACTTTGGTCGAAAAAAGAAATTTCTTTTTTTTTTGTCAATTTTCAATGGTGGAATGAAGATAATTTCATATGGTTTTAAGTGTAGTTTTATTTGGAAGTGTAATTGAAATATTCAAAAGATTAGGGGTTTAACTTGATTTTCGGTACAATTATGAGTAACCGAATGGATTGGAGGGAGTGCTCCGAAATCAAGATATCTAAAAACAATTATATGAAACGAACCAGAATTTCGATACGATTATTATGACATCGAAAAAAATCTGATCGGAAACAGTTTTTTGTGCAGCTAAAAATCAGGCCGAAAAGTCGAATCGTCGTAATTCGTTCACAAAAAGTCAATTGAACTCAAAATACACTTTAATTTAGTTATTAGAACAACCTTTTGGTTGTTTAATGTTGAAACAAAAGTACTAGCGATCAAATCGAACAATAGGACGTAAGCGTAATTTCTTCATTTTTCCCGACTTTGGTCGAAAAAAAAATTTCTTTTTTTTTTTGTCAATTTTCAATGGTGGAATGAAGATAATTTCATATGGTTTTAAGTGTAGTTTTATTTGGAAGTGTAATTGAAATATTCAAAAGATTAGGGGTTTAACTTGATTTTCGGTACAATTATGAGTAACCGAATGGATTGGAGGGAGTGCTCCGAAATCAAGATATCTAAAAAAATTATATGAAACGAACCAGAATTTCGATACGATTATTATGACATCGAAAAAAATCTGATCGGAAACAGTTTTTTGTGCAGCTAAAAATCAGGCCGAAAAGTCGAATCGTCGTAATTCGTTCACAAAAAGTCAATTGAACTCAAAATACACTTTAATTTAGTTATTAGAACAACCTTTTGGTTGTTTAATGTTGAAACAAAAGTACTAGCGATCAAATCGAACAATAGGACGTAAGCGTAATTTCTTCATTTTTCCCGACTTTGGTCGAAAAAAAAAATTTCTTTTTTTTTTGTCAATTTTCAATGGTGGAATGAAGATAATTTCATATGGTTTTAAGTGTAGTTTTATTTGGAAGTGTAATTGAAATATTCAAAAGATTAGGGGTTTAACTTGATTTTCGGTACAATTATGAGTAACCGAATGGATTGGAGGGAGTGCTCCGAAATCAAGATATCTAAAAACAATTATATGAAACGAACCAGAATTTCGATACGATTATTATGACATCGAAAAAAATCTGATCGGAAACAGTTTTTTGTGCAGCTAAAAATCAGGCCGAAAAGTCGAATCGTCGTAATTCGTTCACAAAAAGTCAATTGAACTCAAAATACACTTTAATTTAGTTATTAGAACAACCTTTTGGTTGTTTAATGTTGAAACAAAAGTACTAGCGATCAAATCGAACAATAGGACGTAAGCGTAATTTCTTCATTTTTCCCGACTTTGGTCGAAAAAAAAATTTCTTTTTTTTTTTGTCAATTTTCAATGGTGGAATGAAGATAATTTCATATGGTTTTAAGTGTAGTTTTATTTGGAAGTGTAATTGAAATATTCAAAAGATTAGGGGTTTAACTTGATTTTCGGTACAATTATGAGTAACCGAATGGATTGGAGGGAGTGCTCCGAAATCAAGATATCTAAAAAAATTATATGAAACGAACCAGAATTTCGATACGATTATTATGACATCGAAAAAAATCTGATCGGAAACAGTTTTTTGTGCAGCTAAAAATCAGGCCGAAAAGTCGAATCGTCGTAATTCGTTCACAAAAAGTCAATTGAACTCAAAATACACTTTAATTTAGTTATTAGAACAACCTTTTGGTTGTTTAATGTTGAAACAAAAGTACTAGCGATCAAATCGAACAATAGGACGTAAGCGTAATTTCTTCATTTTTCCCGACTTTGGTCGAAAAAAAAATTTCTTTTTTTTTTTGTCAATTTTCAATGGTGGAATGAAGATAATTTCATATGGTTTTAAGTGTAGTTTTATTTGGAAGTGTAATTGAAATATTCAAAAGATTAGGGGTTTAACTTGATTTTCGGTACAATTATGAGTAACCGAATGGATTGGAGGGAGTGCTCCGAAATCAAGATATCTAAAAAAATTATATGAAACGAACCAGAATTTCGATACGATTATTATGACATCGAAAAAAATCTGATCGGAAACAGTTTTTTGTGCAGCTAAAAATCAGGCCGAAAAGTCGAATCGTCGTAATTCGTTCACAAAAAGTCAATTGAACTCAAAATACACTTTAATTTAGTTATTAGAACAACCTTTTGGTTGTTTAATGTTGAAACAAAAGTACTAGCGATCAAATCGAACAATAGGACGTAAGCGTAATTTCTTCATTTTTCCCGACTTTGGTCGAAAAAAAAATTTCTTTTTTTTTTTTTGTCAATTTTCAATGGTGGAATGAAGATAATTTCATATGGTTTTAAGTGTAGTTTTATTTGGAAGTGTAATTGAAATATTCAAAAGATTAGGGGTTTAACTTGATTTTCGGTACAATTATGAGTAACCGAATGGATTGGAGGGAGTGCTCCGAAATCAAGATATCTAAAAACAATTATATGAAACGAACCAGAATTTCGATACGATTATTATGACATCGAAAAAAATCTGATCGGAAACAGTTTTTTGTGCAGCTAAAAATCAGGCCGAAAAGTCGAATCGTCGTAATTCGTTCACAAAAAGTCAATTGAACTCAAAATACACTTTAATTTAGTTATTAGAACAACCTTTTGGTTGTTTAATGTTGAAACAAAAGTACTAGCGATCAAATCGAACAATAGGACGTAAGCGTAATTTCTTCATTTTTCCCGACTTTGGTCGAAAAAAAAAATTTCTTTTTTTTTTTGTCAATTTTCAATGGTGGAATGAAGATAATTTCATATGGTTTTAAGTGTAGTTTTATTTGGAAGTGTAATTGAAATATTCAAAAGATTAGGGGTTTAACTTGATTTTCGGTACAATTATGAGTAACCGAATGGATTGGAGGGAGTGCTCCGAAATCAAGATATCTAAAAACAATTATATGAAACGAACCAGAATTTCGATACGATTATTATGACATCGAAAAAAATCTGATCGGAAACAGTTTTTTGTGCAGCTAAAAATCAGGCCGAAAAGTCGAATCGTCGTAATTCGTTCACAAAAAGTCAATTGAACTCAAAATACACTTTAATTTAGTTATTAGAACAACCTTTTGGTTGTTTAATGTTGAAACAAAAGTACTAGCGATCAAATCGAACAATAGGACGTAAGCGTAATTTCTTCATTTTTCCCGACTTTGGTCGAAAAAAAAATTTCTTTTTTTTTTGTCAATTTTCAATGGTGGAATGAAGATAATTTCATATGGTTTTAAGTGTAGTTTTATTTGGAAGTGTAATTGAAATATTCAAAAGATTAGGGGTTTAACTTGATTTTCGGTACAATTATGAGTAACCGAATGGATTGGAGGGAGTGCTCCGAAATCAAGATATCTAAAAACAATTATATGAAACGAACCAGAATTTCGATACGATTATTATGACATCGAAAAAAATCTGATCGGAAACAGTTTTTTGTGCAGCTAAAAATCAGGCCGAAAAGTCGAATCGTCGTAATTCGTTCACAAAAAGTCAATTGAACTCAAAATACACTTTAATTTAGTTATTAGAACAACCTTTTGGTTGTTTAATGTTGAAACAAAAGTACTAGCGATCAAATCGAACAATAGGACGTAAGCGTAATTTCTTCATTTTTCCCGACTTTGGTCGAAAAAAGAAATTTCTTTTTTTTTTTCAATTTTCAATGGTGGAATGAAGATAATTTCATATGGTTTTAAGTGTAGTTTTATTTGGAAGTGTAATTGAAATATTCAAAAGATTAGGGGTTTAACTTGATTTTCGGTACAATTATGAGTAACCGAATGGATTGG
Source organism: Diospyros lotus (assembly GCF_014633365.1). NCBI lineage: Eukaryota > Viridiplantae > Streptophyta > Magnoliopsida > Ericales > Ebenaceae > Diospyros > Diospyros lotus. The sequence goes on along the minus strand of NC_068346.1, from coordinate 21,981,383 downwards.
AGGGAGTGCTCCGAAATCAAGATATCTAAAAACAATTATATGAAACGAACCAGAATTTCGATACGATTATTATGACATCGAAAAAAATCTGATCGGAAACAGTTTTTTGTGCAGCTAAAAATCAGGCCGAAAAGTCGAATCGTCGTAATTCGTTCACAAAAAGTCAATTGAACTCAAAATACACTTTAATTTAGTTATTAGAACAACCTTTTGGTTGTTTAATGTTGAAACAAAAGTACTAGCGATCAAATCGAACAATAGGACGTAAGCGTAATTTCTTCATTTTTCCCGACTTTGGTCGAAAAAAGAAATTTCTTTTTTTTTTGTCAATTTTCAATGGTGGAATGAAGATAATTTCATATGGTTTTAAGTGTAGTTTTATTTGGAAGTGTAATTGAAATATTCAAAAGATTAGGGGTTTAACTTGATTTTCGGTACAATTATGAGTAACCGAATGGATTGGAGGGAGTGCTCCGAAATCAAGATATCTAAAAACAATTATATGAAACGAACCAGAATTTCGATACGATTATTATGACATCGAAAAAAATCTGATCGGAAACAGTTTTTTGTGCAGCTAAAAATCAGGCCGAAAAGTCGAATCGTCGTAATTCGTTCACAAAAAGTCAATTGAACTCAAAATACACTTTAATTTAGTTATTAGAACAACCTTTTGGTTGTTTAATGTTGAAACAAAAGTACTAGCGATCAAATCGAACAATAGGACGTAAGCGTAATTTCTTCATTTTTCCCGACTTTGGTCGAAAAAAGAAATTTCTTTTTTTTTTGTCAATTTTCAATGGTGGAATGAAGATAATTTCATATGGTTTTAAGTGTAGTTTTATTTGGAAGTGTAATTGAAATATTCAAAAGATTAGGGGTTTAACTTGATTTTCGGTACAATTATGAGTAACCGAATGGATTGGAGGGAGTGCTCCGAAATCAAGATATCTAAAAACAATTATATGAAACGAACCAGAATTTCGATACGATTATTATGACATCGAAAAAAATCTGATCGGAAACAGTTTTTTGTGCAGCTAAAAATCAGGCCGAAAAGTCGAATCGTCGTAATTCGTTCACAAAAAGTCAATTGAACTCAAAATACACTTTAATTTAGTTATTAGAACAACCTTTTGATTGTTTAATGTTGAAACAAAAGTACTAGCGATCAAATCGAACAATAGGACGTAAGCGTAATTTCTTCATTTTTCCCGACTTTCGTCGAAAAAAAAAATTTCTTTTTTTTTTTTTCAATTTTCAATGGTGGAATGAAGATAATTTCATATGGTTTTAAGTGTACTTTTGTTTGGAAGTGTAATTGAAATGTTCAAAAGATTAGGGGTTTAACTTGATTTTCGGTACAATTATGAGTAACCGAATGGATTGGAGGGAGTGCTCCGAAATCAAGATATCTAAAAACAATTATATGAAACGAACCAGAATTTCGATACGATTATTATGACATCGAAAAAAATCTGATCGGAAACAGTTTTTTGTGCAGCTAAAAATCAGGCCGAAAAGTCGAATCGTCGTAATTCGTTCACAAAAAGTCAATTGAACTCAAAATACACTTTAATTTAGTTATTAGAACAACCTTTTGGTTGTTTAATGTTGAAACAAAAGTACTAGCGATCAAATCGAACAATAGGACGTAAGCGTAATTTCTTCATTTTTCCCGACTTTGGTCGAAAAAAGAAATTTCTTTTTTTTTTTGTCAATTTTCAATGGTGGAATGAAGATAATTTCATATGGTTTTAAGTGTAGTTTTATTTGGAAGTGTAATTGAAATATTCAAAAGATTAGGGGTTTAACTTGATTTTCGGTACAATTATGAGTAACCGAATGGATTGGAGGGAGTGCTCCGAAATCAAGATATCTAAAAAAAATTATATGAAACGAACCAGAATTTCGATACGATTATTATGACATCGAAAAAAATCTGATCGGAAACAGTTTTTTGTGCAGCTAAAAATCAGGCCGAAAAGTCGAATCGTCGTAATTCGTTCACAAAAAGTCAATTGAACTCAAAATACACTTTAATTTAGTTATTAGAACAACCTTTTGGTTGTTTAATGTTGAAACAAAAGTACTAGCGATCAAATCGAACAATAGGACGTAAGCGTAATTTCTTCATTTTTCCCGACTTTGGTCGAAAAAAGAAATTTCTTTTTTTTTTGTCAATTTTCAATGGTGGAATGAAGATAATTTCATATGGTTTTAAGTGTAGTTTTATTTGGAAGTGTAATTGAAATATTCAAAAGATTAGGGGTTTAACTTGATTTTCGGTACAATTATGAGTAACCGAATGGATTGGAGGGAGTGCTCCGAAATCAAGATATCTAAAAACAATTATATGAAACGAACCAGAATTTCGATACGATTATTATGACATCGAAAAAAATCTGATCGGAAACAGTTTTTTGTGCAGCTAAAAATCAGGCCGAAAAGTCGAATCGTCGTAATTCGTTCACAAAAAGTCAATTGAACTCAAAATACACTTTAATTTAGTTATTAGAACAACCTTTTGGTTGTTTAATGTTGAAACAAAAGTACTAGCGATCAAATCGAACAATAGGACGTAAGCGTAATTTCTTCATTTTTCCCGACTTTGGTCGAAAAAAGAAATTTCTTTTTTTTTTTTGTCAATTTTCAATGGTGGAATGAAGATAATTTCATATGGTTTTAAGTGTAGTTTTATTTGGAAGTGTAATTGAAATATTCAAAAGATTAGGGGTTTAACTTGATTTTCGGTACAATTATGAGTAACCGAATGGATTGGAGGGAGTGCTCCGAAATCAAGATATCTAAAAACAATTATATGAAACGAACCAGAATTTCGATACGATTATTATGACATCGAAAAAAATCTGATCGGAAACAGTTTTTTGTGCAGCTAAAAATCAGGCCGAAAAGTCGAATCGTCGTAATTCGTTCACAAAAAGTCAATTGAACTCAAAATACACTTTAATTTAGTTATTAGAACAACCTTTTGGTTGTTTAATGTTGAAACAAAAGTACTAGCGATCAAATCGAACAATAGGACGTAAGCGTAATTTCTTCATTTTTCCCGACTTTGGTCGAAAAAAGAAATTTCTTTTTTTTTTTCAATTTTCAATGGTGGAATGAAGATAATTTCATATGGTTTTAAGTGTAGTTTTATTTGGAAGTGTAATTGAAATATTCAAAAGATTAGGGGTTTAACTTGATTTTCGGTACAATTATGAGTAACCGAATGGATTGGAGGGAGTGCTCCGAAATCAAGATATCTAAAAACAATTATATGAAACGAACCAGAATTTCGATACGATTATTATGACATCGAAAAAAATCTGATCGGAAACAGTTTTTTGTGCAGCTAAAAATCAGGCCGAAAAGACGAATCGTCGTAATTCGTTCACAAAAAGTCAATTGAACTCAAAATACACTTTAATTTAGTTATTAGAACAACCTTTTGGTTGTTTAATGTTGAAACAAAAGTACTAGCGATCAAATCGAACAATAGGACGTAAGCGTAATTTCTTCATTTTTCCCGACTTTGGTCGAAAAAAGAAATTTCTTTTTTTTTTGTCAATTTTCAATGGTGGAATGAAGATAATTTCATATGGTTTTAAGTGTAGTTTTATTTGGAAGTGTAATTGAAATATTCAAAAGATTAGGGGTTTAACTTGATTTTCGGTACAATTATGAGTAACCGAATGGATTGGAGGGAGTGCTCCGAAATCAAGATATCTAAAAACAATTATATGAAACGAACCAGAATTTCGATACGATTATTATGACATCGAAAAAAATCTGATCGGAAACAGTTTTTTGTGCAGCTAAAAATCAGGCCGAAAAGTCGAATCGTCGTAATTCGTTCACAAAAAGTCAATTGAACTCAAAATACACTTTAATTTAGTTATTAGAACAACCTTTTGGTTGTTTAATGTTGAAACAAAAGTACTAGCGATCAAATCGAACAATAGGACGTAAGCGTAATTTCTTCATTTTTCCCGACTTTGGTCGAAAAAAGAAATTTCTTTTTTTTTTGTCAATTTTCAATGGTGGAATGAAGATAATTTCATATGGTTTTAAGTGTAGTTTTATTTGGAAGTGTAATTGAAATATTCAAAAGATTAGGGGTTTAACTTGATTTTCGGTACAATTATGAGTAACCGAATGGATTGGAGGGAGTGCTCCGAAATCAAGATATCTAAAAACAATTATATGAAACGAACCAGAATTTCGATACGATTATTATGACATCGAAAAAAATCTGATCGGAAACAGTTTTTTGTGCAGCTAAAAATCAGGCCGAAAAGTCGAATCGTCGTAATTCGTTCACAAAAAGTCAATTGAACTCAAAATACACTTTAATTTAGTTATTAGAACAACCTTTTGGTTGTTTAATGTTGAAACAAAAGTACTAGCGATCAAATCGAACAATAGGACGTAAGCGTAATTTCTTCATTTTTCCCGACTTTGGTCGAAAAAAGAAATTTCTTTTTTTTTTGTCAATTTTCAATGGTGGAATGAAGATAATTTCATATGGTTTTAAGTGTAGTTTTATTTGGAAGTGTAATTGAAATATTCAAAAGATTAGGGGTTTAACTTGATTTTCGGTACAATTATGAGTAACCGAATGGATTGGAGGGAGTGCTCCGAAATCAAGATATCTAAAAACAATTATATGAAACGAACCAGAATTTCGATACGATTATTATGACATCGAAAAAAATCTGATCGGAAACAGTTTTTTGTGCAGCTAAAAATCAGGCCGAAAAGTCGAATCGTCGTAATTCGTTCACAAAAAGTCAATTGAACTCAAAATACACTTTAATTTAGTTATTAGAACAACCTTTTGGTTGTTTAATGTTGAAACAAAAGTACTAGCGATCAAATCGAACAATAGGACGTAAGCGTAATTTCTTCATTTTTCCCGACTTTGGTCGAAAAAAGAAATTTCTTTTTTTTTTTGTCAATTTTCAATGGTGGAATGAAGATAATTTCATATGGTTTTAAGTGTAGTTTTATTTGGAAGTGTAATTGAAATATTCAAAAGATTAGGGGTTTAACTTGATTTTCGGTACAATTATGAGTAACCGAATGGATTGGAGGGAGTGCTCCGAAATCAAGATATCTAAAAACAATTATATGAAACGAACCAGAATTTCGATACGATTATTATGACATCGAAAAAAATCTGATCGGAAACAGTTTTTTGTGCAGCTAAAAATCAGGCCGAAAAGTCGAATCGTCGTAATTCGTTCACAAAAAGTCAATTGAACTCAAAATACACTTTAATTTAGTTATTAGAACAACCTTTTGGTTGTTTAATGTTGAAACAAAAGTACTAGCGATCAAATCGAACAATAGGACGTAAGCGTAATTTCTTCATTTTTCCCGACTTTGGTCGAAAAAAGAAATTTCTTTTTTTTTTTTCAATTTTCAATGGTGGAATGAAGATAATTTCATATGGTTTTAAGTGTAGTTTTATTTGGAAGTGTAATTGAAATATTCAAAAGATTAGGGGTTTAACTTGATTTTCGGTACAATTATGAGTAACCGAATGGATTGGAGGGAGTGCTCCGAAATCAAGATATCTAAAAACAATTATATGAAACGAACCAGAATTTCGATACGATTATTATGACATCGAAAAAAATCTGATCGGAAACAGTTTTTTGTGCAGCTAAAAATCAGGCCGAAAAGACGAATCGTCGTAATTCGTTCACAAAAAGTCAATTGAACTCAAAATACACTTTAATTTAGTTATTAGAACAACCTTTTGGTTGTTTAATGTTGAAACAAAAGTACTAGCGATCAAATCGAACAATAGGACGTAAGCGTAATTTCTTCATTTTTCCCGACTTTGGTCGAAAAAAGAAATTTCTTTTTTTTTTTTGTCAATTTTCAATGGTGGAATGAAGATAATTTCATATGGTTTTAAGTGTAGTTTTATTTGGAAGTGTAATTGAAATATTCAAAAGATTAGGGGTTTAACTTGATTTTCGGTACAATTATGAGTAACCGAATGGATTGGAGGGAGTGCTCCGAAATCAAGATATCTAAAAACAATTATATGAAACGAACCAGAATTTCGATACGATTATTATGACATCGAAAAAAATCTGATCGGAAACAGTTTTTTGTGCAGCTAAAAATCAGGCCGAAAAGACGAATCGTCGTAATTCGTTCACAAAAAGTCAATTGAACTCAAAATACACTTTAATTTAGTTATTAGAACAACCTTTTGGTTGTTTAATGTTGAAACAAAAGTACTAGCGATCAAATCGAACAATAGGACGTAAGCGTAATTTCTTCATTTTTCCCGACTTTGGTCGAAAAAAGAAATTTCTTTTTTTTTTTGTCAATTTTCAATGGTGGAATGAAGATAATTTCATATGGTTTTAAGTGTAGTTTTATTTGGAAGTGTAATTGAAATATTCAAAAGATTAGGGGTTTAACTTGATTTTCGGTACAATTATGAGTAACCGAATGGATTGGAGGGAGTGCTCCGAAATCAAGATATCTAAAAACAATTATATGAAACGAACCAGAATTTCGATACGATTATTATGACATCGAAAAAAATCTGATCGGAAACAGTTTTTTGTGCAGCTAAAAATCAGGCCGAAAAGTCGAATCGTCGTAATTCGTTCACAAAAAGTCAATTGAACTCAAAATACACTTTAATTTAGTTATTAGAACAACCTTTTGGTTGTTTAATGTTGAAACAAAAGTACTAGCGATCAAATCGAACAATAGGACGTAAGCGTAATTTCTTCATTTTTCCCGACTTTGGTCGAAAAAAGAAATTTCTTTTTTTTTTTGTCAATTTTCAATGGTGGAATGAAGATAATTTCATATGGTTTTAAGTGTAGTTTTATTTGGAAGTGTAATTGAAATATTCAAAAGATTAGGGGTTTAACTTGATTTTCGGTACAATTATGAGTAACCGAATGGATTGGAGGGAGTGCTCCGAAATCAAGATATCTAAAAACAATTATATGAAACGAACCAGAATTTCGATACGATTATTATGACATCGAAAAAAATCTGATCGGAAACAGTTTTTTGTGCAGCTAAAAATCAGGCCGAAAAGACGAATCGTCGTAATTCGTTCACAAAAAGTCAATTGAACTCAAAATACACTTTAATTTAGTTATTAGAACAACCTTTTGGTTGTTTAATGTTGAAACAAAAGTACTAGCGATCAAATCGAACAATAGGACGTAAGCGTAATTTCTTCATTTTTCCCGACTTTGGTCGAAAAAAGAAATTTTTTTTTTTTTTGTCAATTTTCAATGGTGGAATGAAGATAATTTCATATGGTTTTAAGTGTAGTTTTATTTGGAAGTGTAATTGAAATATTCAAAAGATTAGGGGTTTAACTTGATTTTCGGTACAATTATGAGTAACCGAATGGATTGGAGGGAGTGCTCCGAAATCAAGATATCTAAAAACAATTATATGAAACGAACCAGAATTTCGATACGATTATTATGACATCGAAAAAAATCTGATCGGAAACAGTTTTTTGTGCAGCTAAAAATCAGGCCGAAAAGACGAATCGTCGTAATTCGTTCACAAAAAGTCAATTGAACTCAAAATACACTTTAATTTAGTTATTAGAACAACCTTTTGGTTGTTTAATGTTGAAACAAAAGTACTAGCGATCAAATCGAACAATAGGACGTAAGCGTAATTTCTTCATTTTTCCCGACTTTGGTCGAAAAAAGAAATTTCTTTTTTTTTTGTCAATTTTCAATGGTGGAATGAAGATAATTTCATATGGTTTTAAGTGTAGTTTTATTTGGAAGTGTAATTGAAATATTCAAAAGATTAGGGGTTTAACTTGATTTTCGGTACAATTATGAGTAACCGAATGGATTGGAGGGAGTGCTCCGAAATCAAGATATCTAAAAACAATTATATGAAACGAACCAGAATTTCGATACGATTATTATGACATCGAAAAAAATCTGATCGGAAACAGTTTTTTGTGCAGCTAAAAATCAGGCCGAAAAGACGAATCGTCGTAATTCGTTCACAAAAAGTCAATTGAACTCAAAATACACTTTAATTTAGTTATTAGAACAACCTTTTGGTTGTTTAATGTTGAAACAAAAGTACTAGCGATCAAATCGAACAATAGGACGTAAGCGTAATTTCTTCATTTTTCCCGACTTTGGTCGAAAAAAGAAATTTCTTTTTTTTTTGTCAATTTTCAATGGTGGAATGAAGATAATTTCATATGGTTTTAAGTGTAGTTTTATTTGGAAGTGTAATTGAAATATTCAAAAGATTAGGGGTTTAACTTGATTTTCGGTACAATTATGAGTAACCGAATGGATTGGAGGGAGTGCTCCGAAATCAAGATATCTAAAAACAATTATATGAAACGAACCAGAATTTCGATACGATTATTATGACATCGAAAAAAATCTGATCGGAAACAGTTTTTTGTGCAGCTAAAAATCAGGCCGAAAAGACGAATCGTCGTAATTCGTTCACAAAAAGTCAATTGAACTCAAAATACACTTTAATTTAGTTATTAGAACAACCTTTTGGTTGTTTAATGTTGAAACAAAAGTACTAGCGATCAAATCGAACAATAGGACGTAAGCGTAATTTCTTCATTTTTCCCGACTTTGGTCGAAAAAAGAAATTTCTTTTTTTTTTTCAATTTTCAATGGTGGAATGAAGATAATTTCATATGGTTTTAAGTGTAGTTTTATTTGGAAGTGTAATTGAAATATTCAAAAGATTAGGGGTTTAACTTGATTTTCGGTACAATTATGAGTAACCGAATGGATTGGAGGGAGTGCTCCGAAATCAAGATATCTAAAAACAATTATATGAAACGAACCAGAATTTCGATACGATTATTATGACATCGAAAAAAATCTGATCGGAAACAGTTTTTTGTGCAGCTAAAAATCAGGCCGAAAAGACGAATCGTCGTAATTCGTTCACAAAAAGTCAATTGAACTCAAAATACACTTTAATTTAGTTATTAGAACAACCTTTTGGTTGTTTAATGTTGAAACAAAAGTACTAGCGATCAAATCGAACAATAGGACGTAAGCGTAATTTCTTCATTTTTCCCGACTTTGGTCGAAAAAAGAAATTTCTTTTTTTTTTTGTCAATTTTCAATGGTGGAATGAAGATAATTTCATATGGTTTTAAGTGTAGTTTTATTTGGAAGTGTAATTGAAATATTCAAAAGATTAGGGGTTTAACTTGATTTTCGGTACAATTATGAGTAACCGAATGGATTGGAGGGAGTGCTCCGAAATCAAGATATCTAAAAACAATTATATGAAACGAACCAGAATTTCGATACGATTATTATGACATCGAAAAAAATCTGATCGGAAACAGTTTTTTGTGCAGCTAAAAATCAGGCCGAAAAGACGAATCGTCGTAATTCGTTCACAAAAAGTCAATTGAACTCAAAATACACTTTAATTTAGTTATTAGAACAACCTTTTGGTTGTTTAATGTTGAAACAAAAGTACTAGCGATCAAATCGAACAATAGGACGTAAGCGTAATTTCTTCATTTTTCCCGACTTTGGTCGAAAAAAGAAATTTCTTTTTTTTTTGTCAATTTTCAATGGTGGAATGAAGATAATTTCATATGGTTTTAAGTGTAGTTTTATTTGGAAGTGTAATTGAAATATTCAAAAGATTAGGGGTTTAACTTGATTTTCGGTACAATTATGAGTAACCGAATGGATTGGAGGGAGTGCTCCGAAATCAAGATATCTAAAAACAATTATATGAAACGAACCAGAATTTCGATACGATTATTATGACATCGAAAAAAATCTGATCGGAAACAGTTTTTTGTGCAGCTAAAAATCAGGCCGAAAAGACGAATCGTCGTAATTCGTTCACAAAAAGTCAATTGAACTCAAAATACACTTTAATTTAGTTATTAGAACAACCTTTTGGTTGTTTAATGTTGAAACAAAAGTACTAGCGATCAAATCGAACAATAGGACGTAAGCGTAATTTCTTCATTTTTCCCGACTTTGGTCGAAAAAAGAAATTTCTTTTTTTTTTGTCAATTTTCAATGGTGGAATGAAGATAATTTCATATGGTTTTAAGTGTAGTTTTATTTGGAAGTGTAATTGAAATATTCAAAAGATTAGGGGTTTAACTTGATTTTCGGTACAATTATGAGTAACCGAATGGATTGGAGGGAGTGCTCCGAAATCAAGATATCTAAAAACAATTATATGAAACGAACCAGAATTTCGATACGATTATTATGACATCGAAAAAAATCTGATCGGAAACAGTTTTTTGTGCAGCTAAAAATCAGGCCGAAAAGACGAATCGTCGTAATTCGTTCACAAAAAGTCAATTGAACTCAAAATACACTTTAATTTAGTTATTAGAACAACCTTTTGGTTGTTTAATGTTGAAACAAAAGTACTAGCGATCAAATCGAACAATAGGACGTAAGCGTAATTTCTTCATTTTTCCCGACTTTGGTCGAAAAAAGAAATTTCTTTTTTTTTTTGTCAATTTTCAATGGTGGAATGAAGATAATTTCATATGGTTTTAAGTGTAGTTTTATTTGGAAGTGTAATTGAAATATTCAAAAGATTAGGGGTTTAACTTGATTTTCGGTACAATTATGAGTAACCGAATGGATTGGAGGGAGTGCTCCGAAATCAAGATATCTAAAAACAATTATATGAAACGAACCAGAATTTCGATACGATTATTATGACATCGAAAAAAATCTGATCGGAAACAGTTTTTTGTGCAGCTAAAAATCAGGCCGAAAAGACGAATCGTCGTAATTCGTTCACAAAAAGTCAATTGAACTCAAAATACACTTTAATTTAGTTATTAGAACAACCTTTTGGTTGTTTAATGTTGAAACAAAAGTACTAGCGATCAAATCGAACAATAGGACGTAAGCGTAATTTCTTCATTTTTCCCGACTTTGGTCGAAAAAAGAAATTTCTTTTTTTTTTTCAATTTTCAATGGTGGAATGAAGATAATTTCATATGGTTTTAAGTGTAGTTTTATTTGGAAGTGTAATTGAAATATTCAAAAGATTAGGGGTTTAACTTGATTTTCGGTACAATTATGAGTAACCGAATGGATTGGAGGGAGTGCTCCGAAATCAAGATATCTAAAAACAATTATATGAAACGAACCAGAATTTCGATACGATTATTATGACATCGAAAAAAATCTGATCGGAAACAGTTTTTTGTGCAGCTAAAAATCAGGCCGAAAAGACGAATCGTCGTAATTCGTTCACAAAAAGTCAATTGAACTCAAAATACACTTTAATTTAGTTATTAGAACAACCTTTTGGTTGTTTAATGTTGAAACAAAAGTACTAGCAATCAAATCGAACAGTAGGACGTAAGCGTAATTTCTTCATTTTTCCTGACTATGGTCGAAAAAAGAAATTTCTTTTTTTTTTCAATTTTTAATGGTGGAATGAAGATTATTTCATATGGTTTTAAGTGTAGTTTTATTTGGAAGTGTAATTGAAATATTCAAAAGATTAGGGGTTTAACTTGATTTTCGGTACAATTATGAGTAACCGAATGGATTGGAGGGAGTGCTCCGAAATCAAGATATCTAAAAACAATTATATGAAACGAACCAGAATTTCGATACGATTATTATGACATCGAAAAAAATCTGATCGGAAACAGTTTTTTGTGCAGCTAAAAATCAGGCCGAAAAGACGAATCGTCGTAATTCGTTCACAAAAAGTCAATTGAACTCAAAATACACTTTAATTTAGTTATTAGAACAACCTTTTGGTTGTTTAATGTTGAAACAAAAGTACTAGCGATCAAATCGAACAATAGGACGTAAGCGTAATTTCTTCATTTTTCCCGACTTTGGTCGAAAAAAGAAATTTCTTTTTTTTTTGTCAATTTTCAATGGTGGAATGAAGATAATTTCATATGGTTTTAAGTGTAGTTTTATTTGGAAGTGTAATTGAAATATTCAAAAGATTAGGGGTTTAACTTGATTTTCGGTACAATTATGAGTAACCGAATGGATTGGAGGGAGTGCTCCGAAATCAAGATATCTAAAAACAATTATATGAAACGAACCAGAATTTCGATACGATTATTATGACATCGAAAAAAATCTGATCGGAAACAGTTTTTTGTGCAGCTAAAAATCAGGCCGAAAAGACGAATCGTCGTAATTCGTTCACAAAAAGTCAATTGAACTCAAAATACACTTTAATTTAGTTATTAGAACAACCTTTTGGTTGTTTAATGTTGAAACAAAAGTACTAGCGATCAAATCGAACAATAGGACGTAAGCGTAATTTCTTCATTTTTCCCGACTTTGGTCGAAAAAAGAAATTTTTTTTTTTTTTGTCAATTTTCAATGGTGGAATGAAGATAATTTCATATGGTTTTAAGTGTAGTTTTATTTGGAAGTGTAATTGAAATATTCAAAAGATTAGGGGTTTAACTTGATTTTCGGTACAATTATGAGTAACCGAATGGATTGGAGGGAGTGCTCCGAAATCAAGATATCTAAAAACAATTATATGAAACGAACCAGAATTTCGATACGATTATTATGACATCGAAAAAAATCTGATCGGAAACAGTTTTTTGTGCAGCTAAAAATCAGGCCGAAAAGTCGAATCGTCGTAATTCGTTCACAAAAAGTCAATTGAACTCAAAATACACTTTAATTTAGTTATTAGAACAACCTTTTGGTTGTTTAATGTTGAAACAAAAGTACTAGCGATCAAATCGAACAATAGGACGTAAGCGTAATTTCTTCATTTTTCCCGACTTTGGTCGAAAAAAGAAATTTCTTTTTTTTTTTTGTCAATTTTCAATGGTGGAATGAAGATAATTTCATATGGTTTTAAGTGTAGTTTTATTTGGAAGTGTAATTGAAATATTCAAAAGATTAGGGGTTTAACTTGATTTTCGGTACAATTATGAGTAACCGAATGGATTGGAGGGAGTGCTCCGAAATCAAGATATCTAAAAACAATTATATGAAACGAACCAGAATTTCGATACGATTATTATGACATCGAAAAAAATCTGATCGGAAACAGTTTTTTGTGCAGCTAAAAATCAGGCCGAAAAGTCGAATCGTCGTAATTCGTTCACAAAAAGTCAATTGAACTCAAAATACACTTTAATTTAGTTATTAGAACAACCTTTTGGTTGTTTAATGTTGAAACAAAAGTACTAGCGATCAAATCGAACAATAGGACGTAAGCGTAATTTCTTCATTTTTCCCGACTTTGGTCGAAAAAAGAATTTTTTTTTTTTTTTTGTCAATTTTCAATGGTGGAATGAAGATAATTTCATATGGTTTTAAGTGTAGTTTTATTTGGAAGTGTAATTGAAATATTCAAAAGATTAGGGGTTTAACTTGATTTTCGGTACAATTATGAGTAACGAATGGATTGGAGGGAGTGCTCCGAAATCAAGATATCTAAAAACAATTATATGAAACGAACCAGAATTTCGATACGATTATTATGACATCGAAAAAAATCTGATCGGAAACAGTTTTTTGTGCAGCTAAAAATCAGGCCGAAAAGACGAATCGTCGTAATTCGTTCACAAAAAGTCAATTGAACTCAAAATACACTTTAATTTAGTTATTAGAACAACCTTTTGGTTGTTTAATGTTGAAACAAAAGTACTAGCGATCAAATCGAACAATAGGACGTAAGCGTAATTTCTTCATTTTTCCCGACTTTGGTCGAAAAAAGAAATTTCTTTTTTTTTTGTCAATTTTCAATGGTGGAATGAAGATAATTTCATATGGTTTTAAGTGTAGTTTTATTTGGAAGTGTAATTGAAATATTCAAAAGATTAGGGGTTTAACTTGATTTTCGGTACAATTATGAGTAACCGAATGGATTGGAGGGAGTGCTCCGAAATCAAGATATCTAAAAATAATTATATGAAACGAACCAGAATTTCGATACGATTATTATGACATCGAAAAAAATCTGATCGGAAACAGTTTTTTGTGCAGCTAAAATCAGGCCGAAAAGTCGAATCGTCGTAATTCGTTCACAAAAAGTCAATTGAACTCAAAATACACTTTAATTTAGTTATTAGAACAACCTTTTGGTTGTTTAATGTTGAAACAAAAGTACTAGCGATCAAATCGAACAATAGGACGTAAGCGTAATTTCTTCATTTTTCCCGACTTTGGTCGAAAAAAAAAATTTCTTTTTTTTTTTGTCAATTTTCAATGGTGGAATGAAGATAATTTCATATGGTTTTAAGTGTAGTTTTATTTGGAAGTGTAATTGAAATATTCAAAAGATTAGGGGTTTAACTTGATTTTCGGTACAATTATGAGTAACCGAATGGATTGGAGGGAGTGCTCTGAAATCAAGATATCTAAAAATAATTATATGAAACGAACCAGAATTTCGATACGATTATTATGACATCGAAAAAAATCTGATCGGAAACAGTTTTTTGTGCAGCTAAAATTCAGGCCGAAAAGTCGAATCGTCGTAATTCGTTCACAAAAAGTCAATTGAACTCAAAATACACTTTAATTTAGTTATTAGAACAACCTTTTGGTTGTTTAATGTTGAAACAAAAGTACTAGCGATCAAATCGAACAATAGGACGTAAGCGTAATTTCTTCATTTTTCCCGACTTTGGTCGAAAAAAGAAATTTTTTTTTTTTTGTCAATTTTCAATGGTGGAATGAAGATAATTTCATATGGTTTTAAGTGTAGTTTTATTTGGAAGTGTAATTGAAATATTCAAAAGATTAGGGGTTTAACTTGATTTTCGGTACAATTATGAGTAACCGAATGGATTGCAGGGAGTGCTCCGAAATCAAGATATCTAAAAATAATTATATGACACGAACCAGAATTTCGATAAGATTATTATGACATCGAAAAAAATCTGATCGGAAACAGTTTTTTGTGCAGCTAAAAATCAGGCCGAAAAGTCGAATCGTCGTAATTCGTTCACAAAAAGTCAATTGAACTCAAAATACACTTTAATTTAGTTATTAGAACAACCTTTTGGTTGTTTAATGTTGAAACAAAAGTACTAGCGATCAAATCGAACAATAGGACGTAAGCGTAATTTCTTCATTTTTCCCGACTTTGGTCGAAAAAAGAAATTTCTTTTTTTTTTGTCAATTTTCAATGGTGGAATGAAGATAATTTCATATGGTTTTAAGTGTAGTTTTATTTGGAAGTGTAATTGAAATATTCAAAGATTAGGGGTTTAACTTGATTTTCGGTACAATTATGAGTAACCGAATGGATTGGAGGGAGTGCTCCGAAATCAAGATATCTAAAAAAATTATATGAAACGAACCAGAATTTCGATACGATTATTATGACATCGAAAAAAATCTGATCGGAAACAGTTTTTTGTGCAGCTAAAATTCAGGCAGAAAAGTCGAATCGTCGTAATTCGTTCACAAAAAGTCAATTGAATTCAAAATACAGTTTAATTTAGTTATTAGAACAACCTTTTGTTGTTTAATGTTGAAACAAAGTACTAGCGATCAAATCGAACAATAGGACGTAAGCGTAATTTCTTCATTTTTCCCGACTTTGGTCGAAAAAAAAATTCTTTTTTTTTTTGTCAATTTTCAATGGTGGAATGAAGATAATTTCATATGGTTTTAAGTGTAGTTTTATTTGGAAGTGTAATTGAAATATTCAAAAGATTAGGGGTTTAACTTGATTTTCGGTACAATTATGAGTAACCGAATGGATTGGAGGGAGTGCTCCGAAATCAAGATATCTAAAAATAATTATATGAAACGAACCAGAATTTCGATACGATTATTATGACATCGAAAAAAATCTGATCGGAAACAGTTTTTTGTGCAGCTAAAAATCAGGCCGAAAAGTCGAATCGTCGTAATTCGTTCACAAAAAGTCAATTGAACTCAAAATACACTTTAATTTAGTTATTAGAACAACCTTTTGGTTGTTTAATGTTGAAACAAAAGTACTAGCGATCAAATCGAACAATAGGACGTAAGCGTAATTTCTTCATTTTTCCCGACTTTGGTCGAAAAAAGAAATTTCTTTTTTTTTTGTCAATTTTCAATGGTGGAATGAAGATAATTTCATATGGTTTTAAGTGTAGTTTTATTTGGAAGTGTAATTGAAATATTCAAAAGATTAGGGGTTTAACTTGATTTTCGGTACAATTATGAGTAACCGAATGGATTGGAGGGAGTGCTCCGAAATCAAGATATCTAAAAATATTATATGAAACGAACCAGAATTTCGATACGATTATTATGACATCGAAAAAAATCTGATCGGAAACAGTTTTTTGTGCAGCTAAAATCAGGCCGAAAAGACGAATCGTCGTAATTCGTTCACAAAAAGTCAATTGAACTCAAAATACACTTTAATTTAGTTATTAGAACAACCTTTTGGTTGTTTAATGTTGAAACAAAAGTACTAGCGATCAAATCGAACAATAGGACGTAAGCGTAATTTCTTCATTTTTCCCGACTTTGGTCGAAAAAAAAAATTTTTTTTTTTTTTGTCAATTTTCAATGGTGGAATGAAGATAATTTCATATGGTTTTAAGTGTAGTTTTATTTGGAAGTGTAATTGAAATATTCAAAAGATTAGGGGTTTAACTTGATTTTCGGTACAATTATGAGTAACCGAATGGATTGGAGGGAGTGCTCTGAAATCAAGATATCTAAAAAACAATTATATGAAACGAACCAGAATTTCGATACGATTATTATGACATCAAAAAAAATCTGATCGGAAACAGTTTTTTGTGCAGCTAAAAATCAGGCCGAAAAGTCGAATCGTCGTAATTCGTTCACAAAAAGTCAATTGAACTCAAAATACACTTTAATTTAGTTATTAGAACAACCTTTTGGTTGTTTAATGTTGAAACAAAAGTACTAGCGATCAAATCGAACAATAGGACGTAAGCGTAATTTCTTCATTTTTCCCGACTTTGGTCGAAAAAAAAAATTTTTTTTTTTTTTGTCAATTTTCAATGGTGGAATGAAGATAATTTCATATGGCTTTAAGTGTAGTTTTATTTGGAAGTGTAATTGAAATATTCGAAAGATTAGGGGTTTAACTTGATTTTCGGTACAATTATGAGTAACCGAATGGATTGCAAGGAGTGCTCTGAAATCAAGATATCTAAAAATAAATATGTGAAACGAACCAGAATTTCGATACGATTATTATGACATCGAAAAAAATCTGATCGGAATCAGTTTTTTGTGCAGCTAAAATTCAGGCCGAAAAGTCGAATCGTCGTAATTCGTTCACAAAAAGTCAATTGAACTCAAAATACACTTTAATTTAGTTATTAGAACAACCTTTTGGTTGTTTAATGTTGAAACAAAAGTACTAGCGATCAAATCGAACAATAGGACGTAAGCGTAATTTCTTCATTTTTCCCGACTTTGGTCGAAAAAAAAATTCTTTTTTTGGGGTTCAATTTTCAATGGTGGAATGAAGATAATTTCATATGGTTTTAAGTGTAGTTTTATTTGGAAGTGTAATTGAAATATTCGAAAGATTAGGGGTTTAACTTGATTTTCGGTACAATTATGAGTAACCGAATGGATTGCAGGGAGTGCTCCGAAATCAAGATATTTAAAAATAATTATATGAAACGAACCAGAATTTCGATACGATTATTATGACATCGAAAAAAATCTGATCGGAAACAGTTTTTTGTGCAGCTAAAAATCAGGCCGAAAAGTCGAATCGTCGTAATTCGTTCACAAAAAGTCAATTGAACTCAAAATACACTTTAATTTAGTTATTAGAACAACCTTTTGGTTGTTTAATGTTGAAACAAAAGTACTAGCGATCAAATCGAACAATAGGACGTAAGCGTAATTTCTTCATTTTTCCCGACTTTGGTCGAAAAAAAAAATTCTTTTTTTTTTGTCAATTTTCAATGGTGGAATGAAGATAATTTCATATGGTTTTAAGTGTAGTTTTATTTGGAAGTGTAATTGAAATATTCAAAGATTAGGGGTTTAACTTGATTTTCGGTACAATTATGAGTAACCGAATGGATTGCAGGGAGTGCTCCGAAATCAAGATATCTAAAAATAATTATATGAAACGAACCAGAATTTCGATACGATTATTATGACATCGAAAAAAATCTGATCGGAAACAGTTTTTTGTGGAGCTAAAATTCAGGCCGAAAAGTCGAATCGTCGTAATTCGTTCACAAAAAGTCAATTGAACTCAAAATACACTTTAATTTAGTTATTAGAACAACCTTTTGGTTGTTTAATGTTGAAACAAAGGTACTAGCGATCAAATCGAACAATAGGACGTAAGCGTAATTTCTTCATTTTTCCCGACTTTGGTCGAAAAAAAAATTTTTTTTTTTTTGGTCAATTTTCAATGGTGGAATGAAGATAATTTCATATGATTTTAAGTGTAGTTTTATTTGGAAGTGTAATTGAAATATTCGAAAGATTAGGGGTTTAACTTGATTTTCGGTACAATTATGAGTAACCGAATGGATTGCAGGGAGTGCTCGAAATCAAGATATCTAAAAAAAATTATATGAAACGAACCAGAATTTCGATACGATTATTATGACATCAAAAAAATCTGATCGGAAACAGTTTTTTGTGCAGCTAAAATTCAGGCCGAAAAGTCGAATCGTCGTAATTCGTTCACAAAAAGTCAATTGAACTCAAAATACACTTTAATTTAGTTATTAGAACAACCTTTTGGTTGTTTAATGTTGAAACAAAAGTACTAGCGATCAAATCGAACAATAGGACGTAAGCGTAATTTCTTCATTTTTCCCGACTTTGGTCGAAAAAAAAATTTCTTTTTTTTTTCAATTTTCAATGGTGGAATGAAGATAATTTCATATGGTTTTAAGTGTAGTTTTATTTGGAAGTGTAATTTAAATATTCGAAAGATTAGGGGTTTCACTTGATTTTCGGTACAATTATGAGTAACCGAATGGATTGCAGGGAGTGCTCTGAAATCAAGATATCTAAAAATAAAAATATGAAACGAACCAGAATTTCGATACGATTATTATGACATCGAAAAAAATCTGATCGGAAACAGTTTTTTGTGCAGCTAAAATTCAGGCCGAAAAGTCGAATCGTCGTAATTCGTTCACAAAAAGTCAATTGAACTCAAAATACACTTTAATTTAGTTATTAGAACAACCTTTTGGTTGTTTAATGTTGAAACAAAAGTACTAGCGATCAAATCGAACAATAGGACGTAAGCGTAATTTCTTCATTTTTCCCGACTTTGGTCGAAAAAAAAATTCTTTTTTTTTTTGTCAATTTTCAATGGTGGAATGAAGATAATTTCATATGGTTTTAAGTGTAGTTTTATTTGGAAGTGTAATTGAAATATTCGAAAGATTAGGGGTTTAACTTGATTTTCGGTACAATTATGAGTAACCGAATGGATTGCAGGGAGTGCTCGAAATCAAGATATTTAAAAATAATTATATGAAACGAACCAGAATTTCGATACGATTTTATGACATCGAAAAAAATCTGATCGGAAACAATTTTTTGTGCAGCTAAAATTCAGGCGAAAAAATCGAATCGTCGTAATTCGTTCACAAAAAGTCAATTGAACTCAAAATACACTTTAATTTAGTTATTAGAACAACCTTTTGATTGTTTAATGTGGAAACAAAAGTACTAGCGATCAAGATTAGGGGTTTAACTTGATTTTCGGTACAATTATGAGTAACCGAATGGATTGCAGGGAGTGCTCCGAAATCAAGATATCTAAAAAAAATTATATGAAAGGAACCACAATTTTGATACGATTATTATGACATCAAAAAAAATCTGATCGGAAACAGTTTTTTGTGCAGCTAAAATTCAGGCCGAAAAGTCGAATCGTCGTAATTCGTTCACAAAAAGTCAATTGAACTCAAAATACACTTTAATTTAGTTATTAGAACAACCTTTTGGTTGTTTAATGTTGAAACAAAAGTACTAGCGATCAAATCGAACAATAGGACGTAAGCGTAATTTCTTCATTTTTCCGGACTTTGGTCGAAAAAAAAATTTCTTTTTTTTTTTGTCAATTTTCAATGGTGGAATGAAGATAATTTCATATGGCTTTAAGTGTAGTTTTATTTGGAAGTGTAATTGAAATATTCGAAAGATTAGGGGTTTAACTTGATTTTCGGTACAATTATGAGTAACCGAATGGATTGCAGGGAGTGCTCTGAAATCAAGATATCTAAAAATAAAAATATGAAACGAACCAGAATTTCGATACGATTATTATGACATCGAAAAAAATCTGATCGGAATCAGTTTTTTGTGCAGCTAAAATTCAGGCCGAAAAGTCGAATCGTCGTAATTCGTTCACAAAAAGTCAATTGAACTCAAAATACACTTTAATTTAGTTATTAGAACAACCTTTTGGTTGTTTAATGTTGAAACAAAAGTACTAGCGATCAAATCGAACAATAGGACGTAAGCGTAATTTCTTCATTTTTCCCGACTTTGGTCGAAAAAAAAAATTCTTTTTTTTTTTTCAATTTTCAATGGTGGAATGAAGATAATTTCATATGGTTTTAAGTGTAGTTTTATTTGGAAGTGTAATTGAAATATTCGAAAGATTAGGGGTTTAACTTGATTTTCGGTACAATTATGAGTAACCGAATGGATTGCAGGGAGTGCTTCGAAATCAAGATATTTAAAAATAATTATATGAAACGAACCAGAATTTCGATACGATTTTTATGATATCGAAAAAAATCTGATCGGAAACAATTTTTTGTGCAGCAAAAATTCAGGCGAAAAAATCGAATCGTCGTAATTCGTTCACAAAAAGTCAATTGAACTCAAAATACACTTTAATTTAGTTATTAGAACAACCTTTTGATTGTTTAATGTGGAAACAAAAGTACTAGCGATCAAGATTAGGGTTTTAACTTGATTTTCGGTACAATTATGAGTAACCGAATGGATTGCAGGGAGTGCTCCGAAATCAAGATATCTAAAAAAAATTATATGAAACGAACCAGAATTTTGATACGATTATTATGACATCAAAAAAAATCTGATCGGAAACAGTTTTTTTTGCAGCTAAAATTCAGGCCGAAAAGTCGAATCGTCGTAATTCGTTCACAAAAAGTCAATTGAACTCAAAATACACTTTAATTTAGTTATTAGAACAACCTTTTGGTTGTTTAATGTTGAAACAAAAGTACTAGCGATCAAATCGAACAATAGGACGTAAGCGTAATTTCTTCATTTTTCCCGACTTTGGTCGAAAAAAAAAATTCTTTTTTTTTTGTCAATTTTCAATGGTGTAATGAAGATAATTTCATATGGTTTTAAGTGTAGTTTTATTTGGAAGTGTAATTGAAATATTCGAAAGATTAGGGGTTTAACTTGATTTTCGGTACAATTATGAGTAACCGAATGGATTGCAGGGAGTGCTCCGAAATCAAGATATCTAAAAATAATTATATGAAACGAACCAGAATTTCGATACGATTATTATGACATCGAAAAAAATCTGATCGGAAACAGTTTTTTGTGCAGCTAAAATTCAGGCCGAAAAGTCGAATCGTCGTAATTCGTTCACAAAAAGTCAATTGAACTCAAAATACACTTTAATTTAGTTATTAGAACAACCTTTTGGTTGTTTAATGTTGAAACAAAAGTACTAGCGATCAAATCGAACAATAGGACGTAAGCGTAATTTCTTCATTTTTCCCGACTTTGGTCGAAAAAAAAATTCTTTTTTTTTTGTCAATTTTCAATGGTGGAATGAAGATAATTTCATATGGTTTTAAGTGTAGTTTTATTTGGAAGTGTAATTGAAATATTCGAAAGATTAGGGGTTTAACTTGATTTTCGGTACAATTATGAGTAACCGAATGGATTGCAGGGAGTGCTCCGAAATCAAGATATCTAAAAAATAATTATATGAAACGAACCAGAATTTCGATACGATTATTATGACATCGAAAAAAATCTGATCGGAATCAGTTTTTTGTGCAGCTAAAATTCAGGCCGAAAAGTCGAATCGTCGTAATTCGTTCACAAAAAGTCAATTGAACTCAAAATACACTTTAATTTAGTTATTAGAACAACCTTTTGGTTGTTTAATGTTGAAACAAAGGTACTAGCGATCAAATCGAACAATAGGACGTAAGCGTAATTTCTTCATTTTTCCCGACTTTGGTCGAAAAAAAAATTCTTTTTTTTTTGTCAATTTTCAATGGTGGAATGAAGATAATTTCATATGGTTTTAAGTGTAGTTTTATTTGGAAGTGTAATTGAAATATTCGAAAGATTAGGGGTTTAACTTGATTTTCGGTACAATTATGAGTAACCGAATGGATTGCAGGGAGTGCTCCGAAATCAAGATATTTAAAAATAATTATATGAAACGAACCAGAATTTCGATACGATTATTATGACATCAAAAAAAATCTGATCGGAAACAGTTTTTTGTGCAGCTAAAATTCAGGCCGAAAAGTCGAATCGTCGTAATTCGTTCACAAAAAGTCAATTGAACTCAAAATACACTTTAATTTAGTTATTAGAACAACCTTTTGGTTGTTTAATGTTGAAACAAAGTACTAGCGATCAAATCGAACAATAGGACGTAAGCGTAATTTCTTCATTTTTCCCGACTTTGGTCGAAAAAAAAATTTTTTTTTTTTTTGTCAATTTTCAATGGTGGAATGAAGATAATTTCATATGGCTTTAAGTGTAGTTTTATTTGGAAGTGTAATTGAAATATTCGAAAGATTAGGGGTTTAACTTGATTTTCGGTACAATTATGAGTAACCGAATGGATTGCAGGGAGTGCTCTGAAATCAAGATATCTAAAAATAAAAATATGAAACGAACCAGAATTTCGATACGATTATTATGACATCGAAAAAAATCTGATCGGAATCAGTTTTTTGTGCAGCTAAAATTCAGGCCGAAAAGTCGAATCGTCGTAATTCGTTCACAAAAAGTCAATTGAACTCAAAATACACTTTAATTTAGTTATTAGAACAACCTTTTGGTTGTTTAATGTTGAAACAAAAGTACTAGCGATCAAATCGAACAATAGGACGTAAGCGTAATTTCTTCATTTTTCCCGACTTTGGTCGAAAAAAAAAATTCTTTTTTTTTTGTCAATTTTCAATGGTGGAATGAAGATAATTTCATATGGTTTTAAGTGTAGTTTTATTTGGAAGTGTAATTGAAATATTCGAAAGATTAGGGGTTTAACTTGATTTTCGGTACAATTATGAGTAACCGAATGGATTGCAGGGAGTGCTTCGAAATCAAGATATTTAAAAATAATTATATGAAACGAACCAGAATTTCGATACGATTTTTATGATATCGAAAAAAATCTGATCGGAAACAATTTTTTGTGCAGCAAAAATTCAGGCGAAAAAATCGAATCGTCGTAATTCGTTCACAAAAAGTCAATTGAACTCAAAATACACTTTAATTTAGTTATTAGAACAACCTTTTGATTGTTTAATGTGGAAACAAAAGTACTAGCGATCAAGATTAGGGGTTTAACTTGATTTTCGGTACAATTATGAGTAACCGAATGGATTGCAGGGAGTGCTCCGAAATCAAGATATCTAAAAAAAATTATATGAAACGAACCAGAATTTCGATACGATTATTATGACATCAAAAAAAATCTGATCGGAAACAGTTTTTTGTGCAGCTAAAATTCAGGCCGAAAAGTCGAATCGTCGTAATTCGTTCACAAAAAGTCAATTGAACTCAAAATACACTTTAATTTAGTTATTAGAACAACCTTTTGGTTGTTTAATGTTGAAACAAAAGTACTAGCGATCAAATCGAACAATAGGACGTAAGCGTAATTTCTTCATTTTTCCCGACTTTGGTCGAAAAAAAAATTTCTTTTTTTTTTTGTCAATTTTCAATGGTGGAATGAAGATAATTTCATATGGTTTTAAGTGTAGTTTTATTTGGAAGTGTAATTGAAATATTCGAAAGATTAGGGGTTTAACTTGATTTTCGGTACAATTATGAGTAACCGAATGGATTGCAGGGAGTGCTCTGAAATCAAGATATCTAAAAATAAAATATGAAACGAACCAGAATTTCGATACGATTATTATGACATCGAAAAAAATCTGATCGGAATCAGTTTTTTGTGCAGCTAAAATTCAGGCCGAAAAGTCGAATCGTCGTAATTCGTTCACAAAAAGTCAATTGAACTCAAAATACACTTTAATTTAGTTATTAGAACAACCTTTTGGTTGTTTAATGTTGAAACAAAAGTACTAGCGATCAAATCGAACAATAGGACGTAAGCGTAATTTCTTCATTTTTCCCGACTTTGGTCGAAAAAAAAAATTCTTTTTTTTTTTGTCAATTTTCAATGGTGGAATGAAGATAATTTCATATGGTTTTAAGTGTAGTTTTATTTGGAAGTGTAATTGAAATATTCGAAAGATTAGGGGTTTAACTTGATTTTCGGTACAATTATGAGTAACCGAATGGATTGCAGGGAGTGCTCCGAAATCAAGATATTTAAAAATAATTATATGAAACGAACCAGAATTTCGATACGATTATTATGACATCGAAAAAAATCTGATCGGAAACAATTTTTTGTGCAGCTAAAATTCAGGCGAAAAGTCGAATCGTCGTAATTCGTTCACAAAAAGTCAATTGAACTCAAAATACACTTTAATTTAGTTATTAGAACAACCTTTTGGTTGTTTAATGTGGAAACAAAAGTACTAGCGATCAAGATTAGGGGTTTAACTTGATTTTCGGTACAATTATGAGTAACCGAATGGATTGCAGGGAGTGCTCCGAAATCAAGATATTTAAAAAAAATTATATGAAAGGAACCAGAATTTCGATACGATTATTATGACATCAAAAAAAATCTGATCGGAATCAGTTTTTTGTGCAGCTAAAATTCAGGCCGAAAAGTCGAATCGTCGTAATTCGTTCACAAAAAGTCAATTGAACTCAAAATACACTTTAATTTAGTTATTAGAACAACCTTTTGGTTGTTTAATGTTGAAACAAAAGTACTAGCGATCAAATCGAACAATAGGACGTAAGCGTAATTTCTTCATTTTTCCCGACTTTGGTCGAAAAAAAAATTCTTTTTTTTTTTTTGTCAATTTTCAATGGTGGAATGAAGATAATTTCATATGGTTTTAAGTGTAGTTTTATTTGGAAGTGTAATTGAAATATTCGAAAGATTAGGGGTTTAACTTGATTTTCGGTACAATTATGAGTAACCGAATGGATTGCAGGGAGTGCTCGAAATCAAGATATCTAAAAATAATTATATGAAACGAACCAGAATTTCGATACGATTATTATGACATCGAAAAAAATCTGATCGGAAACAGTTTTTTGTGCAGCTAAAATTCAGGCCGAAAAGTCGAATCGTCGTAATTCGTTCACAAAAAGTCAATTGAACTCAAAATACACTTTAATTTAGTTATTAGAACAACCTTTTGGTTGTTTAATGTTGAAACAAAAGTACTAGCGATCAAATCGAACAATAGGACGTAAGCGTAATTTCTTCATTTTTCCCGACTTTGGTCGAAAAAAAAAATTCTTTTTTTTTTGTCAATTTTCAATGGTGGAATGAAGATAATTTCATATGGCTTTAAGTGTAGTTTTATTTGGAAGTGTAATTGAAATATTCGAAAGATTAGGGGTTTAACTTGATTTTCGGTACAATTATGAGTAACTGAATGGATTGCAGGGAGTGCTCCGAAATCAAGATATCTAAAAATAAAAATATGAAACGAACCAGAATTTCGATACGATTATTATGACATCGAAAAAAATCTGATCGGAAAAAGTTTTTTGTGCAGCTAAAAATCAGGCAGAAAAGTCGAATCGTCGTAATTCGTTCACAAAAAGTCAATTGAACTCAAAATACACTTTAATTTAGTTATTAGAACAACCTTTTGGTTGTTTAATGTTGAAACAAAAGTACTAGCGATCAAATCGAACAATAGGACGTAAGCGTAATTTCTTCATTTTTCCCGACTTTGGTCGAAAAAAAAATTCTTTTTTTTTGTCAATTTTCAATGGTGGAATGAAGATAATTTCATATGGTTTTAAGTGTAGTTTTATTTGGAAGTGTAATTGAAATATTCGAAAGATTAGGGTTTAACTTGATTTTCGGTACAATTATGAGTAACCGAATGGATTGCAGGGAGTGCTCCGAAATCAAGATATCTAAAAAAAATTATATGAAACGAACCAGAATTTCGATACGATTATTATGACATCAAAAAAAATCTGATCGGAAACAGTTTTTTGTGCAGCTAAAATTCAGGCCGAAAAGTCGAATCGTCGTAATTCGTTCACAAAAAGTCAATTGAACTCAAAATACACTTTAATTTAGTTATTAGAACAACCTTTTGGTTGTTTAATGTTGAAACAAAAGTACTAGCGATCAAATCGAACAATAGGACGTAAGCGTAATTTCTTCATTTTTTCCGACTTTGGTCGAAAAAAAAAATTCTTTTTTTTTTTTTCAATTTTCAATGGTGGAATGAAGATAATTTCATATGGTTTAAGTGTAGTTTTATTTGGAAGTGTAATTGAAATATTCGAAAGATTAGGGGTTTAACTTGATTTTCGGTACAATTATGAGTAACCGAATGGATTGCAGGGAGTGCTCTGAAATCAAGATATCTAAAAATAAAAATATGAAACGAACCAGAATTTCGATACGATTATTATGACATCGAAAAAAATCTGATCGGAAACAGTTTTTTGTGCAGCTAAAATTCAGGCCGAAAAGTCGAATCGTCGTAATTCGTTCACAAAAAGTCAATTGAACTCAAAATACACTTTAATTTAGTTATTAGAACAACCTTTTGGTTGTTTAATGTTGAAACAAAAGTACTAGCGATCAAATCGAACAATAGGACGTAAGCGTAATTTCTTCATTTTTCCCGACTTTGGTCGAAAAAAAAAATTCTTTTTTTTTTGTCAATTTTCAATGGTGGAATGAAGATAATTTCATATGGTTTTAAGTGTAGTTTTATTTGGAAGTGTAATTGAAATATTCGAAAGATTAGGGTTTAACTTGATTTTCGGTACAATTATGAGTAACCGAATGGATTGCAGGGAGTGCTTCGAAATCAAGATATTTAAAAATAATTATATGAAACGAACCAGAATTTCGATACGATTTTATGATATCGAAAAAAATCTGATCGGAAACAATTTTTTGTGCAGCAAAAATTCAGGCGAAAAAATCGAATCGTCGTAATTCGTTCACAAAAAGTCAATTGAACTCAAAATACACTTTAATTTAGTTATTAGAACAACCTTTTGATTGTTTAATGTGGAAACAAAAGTACTAGCGATCAAGATTAGGGGTTTAACTTGATTTTCGGTACAATTATGAGTAACCGAGTGGATTGCAGGGAGTGCTCCGAAATCAAGATATCTAAAAAAATTATATGAAACGAACCAGAATTTTGATACGATTATTATGACATCAAAAAAAATCTGATCGGAAACAGTTTTTTGTGCAGCTAAAATTCAGGCCGAAAAGTCGAATCGTCGTAATTCGTTCACAAAAAGTCAATTGAACTCAAAATACACTTTAATTTAGTTATTAGAACAACCTTTTGGTTGTTTAATGTTGAAACAAAAGTACTAGCGATCAAATCGAACAATAGGACGTAAGCGTAATTTCTTCATTTTTCCCGACTTTGGTCGAAAAAAAATTTTCTTTTTTTTTTTGTCAATTTTCAATGGTGGAATGAAGATAATTTCATATGGCTTTAAGTGTAGTTTTATTTGGAAGTGTAATTGAAATATTCGAAAGATTAGGGGTTTAACTTGATTTTCGGTACAATTATGAGTAACCGAATGGATTGCAGGGAGTGCTCTGAAATCAAGATATCTAAAAATAAAAATATGAAACGAACCAGAATTTCGATACGATTATTATGACATCGAAAAAAATCTGATCGGAATCAGTTTTTTGTGCAGCTAAAATTCAGGCCGAAAAGTCGAATCGTCGTAATTCGTTCACAAAAAGTCAATTGAACTCAAAATACACTTTAATTTAGTTATTAGAACAACCTTTTGGTTGTTTAATGTTGAAACAAAAGTACTAGCGATCAAATCGAACAATAGGACGTAAGCGTAATTTCTTCATTTTTCCCGACTTTGGTCGAAAAAAAAAATTCTTTTTTTTTTGTCAATTTTCAATGGTGGAATGAAGATAATTTCATATGGTTTTAAGTGTAGTTTTATTTGGAAGTGTAATTGAAATATTCGAAAGATTAGGGGTTTAACTTGATTTTCGGTACAATTATGAGTAACCGAATGGATTGCAGGGAGTGCTCCGAAATCAAGATATTTAAAAATAATTATATGAAACAAACCAGAATTTCGATACGATTATTATGACATCGAAAAAAATCTGATCGGAAACAATTTTTTGTGCAGCAAAAATTCAGGCGAAAAATCGAATCGTCGTAATTCGTTCACAAAAAGTCAATTGAACTCAAAATACACTTTAATTTAGTTATTAGAACAACCTTTTGGTTGTTTAATGTGGAAACAAAAGTACTAGCGATCAAGATTAAGGGGTTTAACTTGATTTTCGGTACAATTATGAGTAACCGAATGGATTGCAGGGAGTGCTCCGAAATCAAGATATCTAAAAAAAATTATATGAAACGAACCAGAATTTTGATACGATTATTATGACATCAAAAAAAATCTGATCGGAATCAGTTTTTTGTGCAGCTAAAATTCAGGCCGAAAAGTCGAATCGTCGTAATTCGTTCACAAAAAGTCAATTGAACTCAAAATACACTTTAATTTAGTTATTAGAACAACCTTTTGGTTGTTTAATGTTGAAACAAAAGTACTAGCGATCAAATCGAACAATAGGACGTAAGCGTAATTTCTTCATTTTTCCCGACTTTGGTCGAAAAAAAAATTCTTTTTTTTTTGTCAATTTTCAATGGTGGAATGAAGATAATTTCATATGGTTTTAAGTGTAGTTTTATTTGGAAGTGTAATTGAAATATTCGAAAGATTAGGGGTTTAACTTGATTTTCGGTACAATTATGAGTAACCGAATGGATTGCAGGGAGTGCTTCGAAATCAAGATATCTAAAAATAATTATATGAAACGAACCAGAATTTCGATACGATTATTATGACATCAAAAAAAATCTGATCGGAAACAGTTTTTTGTGCAGCTAAAATTCAGGCCGAAAAGTCGAATCGTCGTAATTCGTTCACAAAAAGTCAATTGAACTCAAAATACACTTTAATTTAGTTATTAGAACAACCTTTTGGTTGTTTAATGTTGAAACAAAAGTACTAGCGATCAAATCGAACAATAGGACGTAAGCGTAATTTCTTCATTTTTCCCGACTTTGGTCGAAAAAAAAATTTCTTTTTTTTTTTTGTCAATTTTCAATGGTGGAATGAAGATAATTTCATATGGTTTTAAGTGTAGTTTTATTTGGAAGTGTAATTGAAATATTCGAAAGATTAGGGGTTTAACTTGATTTTCGGTACAATTATGAGTAACCGAATGGATTGCAGGGAGTGCTCTGAAATCAAGATATCTAAAAAAAATTATATGAAACGAACCAGAATTTCGATACGATTATTATGACATCAAAAAAAATCTGATCGAAAACAGTTTTTTGTGCAGCTAAAATTCAGGTCGAAAAGTCGAATCGTCGTAATTCGTTCACAAAAAGTCAATTGAACTCAAAATACACTTTAATTTAGTTATTAGAACAACCTTTTGGTTGTTTAATGTTGAAACAAAAGTACTAGCGATCAAATCGAACAATAGGACGTAAGCGTAATTTCTTCATTTTTCCCGACTTTGGTCGAAAAAAAAATTTCTTTTTTTTTGTCAATTTTCAATGGTGGAATGAAGATAATTTCATATGGTTTTAAGTGTAGTTTTATTTGGAAGTGTAATTGAAATATTCGAAAGATTAGGGGTTTAACTTGATTTTCGGTACAATTATGAGTAACCGAATGGATTGCAGGGAGTGCTCTGAAATCAAGATATCTAAAAATAAAAATATGAAACGAACCAGAATTTCGATACGATTATTATGATAGCGAAAAAAATCTGATCGGAATCAGTTTTTTGTGCAGCTAAAATTCAGGCCGAAAAGTCGAATCGTCGTAATTCGTTCACAAAAAGTCAATTGAACTCAAAATACACTTTAATTTAGTTATTAGAACAACCTTTTGGTTGTTTAACGTTGAAACAAAAGTACTAGCGATCAAATCGAACAATAGGACGTAAGCGTAATTTCTTCATTTTTCCCGACTTTGGTCGAAAAAAAAAATTCTTTTTTTTTTTGTCAATTTTCAATGGTGGAATGAAGATAATTTCATATGGTTTTAAGTGTAGTTTTATTTGGAAGTGTAATTGAAATATTCGAAAGATTAGGGGTTTAACTTGATTTTCGGTACAATTATGAGTAACCGAATGGATTGCAGGGAGTGCTCCGAAATCAAGATATTTAAAAATAATTATATGAAACGAACCAGAATTTCGATACGATTATTATGACATCGAAAAAAATCTGATCGGAAACAGTTTTTTGTGCAGCAAAAATTCAGGCGAAAAAATCGAATCGTCGTAATTCGTTCACAAAAAGTCAATTGAACTCAAAATACACTTTAATTTAGTTATTAGAACAACCTTTTGGTTGTTTAATGTGAAACAAAAGTACTAGCGATCAAGATTAGGGTTTAACTTGATTTTCGGTACAATTATGAGTAACCGAATGGATTGCAGGGAGTGCTCCGAAATCAAGATATCTAAAAATAATTATATGAAACGAACCAGAATTTCGATACGATTATTATGACATCAAAAAAAATCTGATCGGAAACAGTTTTTTGTGCAGCTAAAATTCAGGCCGAAAAGTCGAATCGTCGTAATTCGTTCACAAAAAGTCAATTGAACTCAAAATACACTTTAATTTAGTTATTAGAACAACCTTTTGGTTGTTTAATGTTGAAACAAAAGTACTAGCGATCAAATCGAACAATAGGACGTAAGCGTAATTTCTTCATTTTTCCCGACTTTGGTCGAAAAAAAAATTCTTTTTTTTTTGTCAATTTTCAATGGTGGAATGAAGATAATTTCATATGGTTTTAAGTGTAGTTTTATTTGGAAGTGTAATTGAAATATTCGAAAGATTAGGGGTTTAACTTGATTTTCGGTACAATTATGAGTAACCGAATGGATTGCAGGGAGTGCTCGAAATCAAGATATTTAAAAATAATTATATGAAACGAACCAGAATTTCGATACGATTATTATGACATCGAAAAAAATCTGATCGGAAACAGTTTTTTGTGCTGCTAAAATTTAGGCCAAAAAGTCGAATCGTCGTAATTCGTTGACAAAAAGTCAATTGAACTCAAAATACACTTTAATTTAGTTATTAGAACAACCTTTTGGTTGTTTAATGTTGAAACAAAAGTACTAGCGATCAAATCGAACAATAGGACGTAAGCGTAATTTCTTCATTTTTCCCCGACTTTGGTCGAAAAAAAAATTTCTTTTTTTTTTTTGTCAATTTTCAATGGTGGAATGAAGATAATTTCATATGGTTTTAAGTGTAGTTTTATTTGGAAGTGTAATTGAAATATTCGAAAGATTAGGGGTTTAACTTGATTTTCGGTACAATTATGAGTAACCGAATGGATTGCAGGGAGTGCTCTGAAATCAAGATATCTAAAAAAAAAAATATGAAACGAACCAGAATTTCGATACGATTATTATGACATCGAAAAAAATCTGATCGGAAACAGTTTTTTGTGCAGCTAAAATTCAGGCCGAAAAGTCGAATCGTCGTAATTCGTTCACAAAAAGTCAATTGAACTCAAAATACACTTTAATTTAGTTATTAGAACAACCTTTTGGTTGTTTAATGTTGAAACAAAAGTACTAGCGATCAAATCGAACAATAGGACGTAAGCGTAATTTCTTCATTTTTCCCGACTTTGGTCGAAAAAAAAATTCTTTTTTTTTGTCAATTTTCAATGGTGGAATGAAGATAATTTCATATGGTTTTAAGTGTAGTTTTATTTGGAAGTGTAATTGAAATATTCAAAAGATTAGGGGTTTAACTTGATTTTCGGTACAATTATGAGTAACCGAATGGATTGCAGGGAGTGCTCTGAAATCAAGATATCTAAAAAAAATTATATGAAACGAACCAGAATTTCGATACGATTATTATGACATCAAAAAAATATGATCGGAAACAGTTTTTTGTGTAGCTAAAATTCAGGCCGAAAAGTCGAATCGTCGTAATTCGTTCACAAAAAGTCAATTGAATTCAAAATACAGTTTAATTTAGTTATTAGAACAACCTTTTGGTAGTTTAATGTTGAAACAAAAGTACTAGCGAACAAATCGAACAATAGGACGTAAGCGTAATTTCTTCATTTTTCCCGACTTTGGTCGAAAAAAAAATTCTTTTTTTTTTTGTCAATTTTCAATGGTGGAATGAAGATAATTTCATATGGTTTTAAGTGTAGTTTTATTTGGAAGTGTAATTGAAATATTCAAAAGATTAGGGGTTTAACTTGATTTTCGGTACAATTATGAGTAACCGAATGGATTGCAGGGAGTGCTCCGAAATCAAGATATCTAAAAATAATTATATGAAACGAACTAGAATTTCGATACGATTATTATGACATCGAAAAAAATCTGATCGGAACAGTTTTTTGTGCAGCTAAAATTCAGGCCGAAAAGTCGAATCGTCGTAATTCGTTCACAAAAAGTCAATTGAACTCAAAATACACTTTAATTTAGTTATTAGAACAACCTTTTGGTTGTTTAATGTTGAAACAAAAGTACTAGCGATCAAATCGAACAATAGGACGTAAGCGTAATTTCTTCATTTTTCCCGACTTTGGTCGAAAAAAAAATTTCTTTTTTTTTTGTCAATTTTCAATGGTGGAATGAAGATAATTTCATATGGTTTTAAGTGTAGTTTTATTTGGAAGTGTAATTGAAATATTCGAAAGATTAGGGGTTTAACTTGATTTTCGGTACAATTATGAGTAACCGAATGGATTGCAGGGAGTGCTCTGAAATCAAGATATCTAAAAAAAATTATATGAAACGAACCAGAATTTCGATACGATTATTATGACATCGAAAAAAATCTGATCGGAAACAGTTTTTTGTGCAGCTAAAATTCAGGCCGAAAAGTCGAATCGTCGTAATTCGTTCACAAAAAGTCAAT
The DNA here is from genome assembly GCF_014633365.1 of Diospyros lotus. Taxonomy (NCBI): domain Eukaryota; kingdom Viridiplantae; phylum Streptophyta; class Magnoliopsida; order Ericales; family Ebenaceae; genus Diospyros; species Diospyros lotus. The sequence continues at coordinate 21,948,118 of NC_068346.1, read as the reverse complement.
TGAACTCAAAATACACTTTAATTTAGTTATTAGAACAACCTTTTGGTTGTTTAATGTTGAAACAAAAGTACTAGCGATCAAATCGAACAATAGGACGTAAGCGTAATTTCTTCATTTTTCCCGACTTTGGTCGAAAAAAAAATTTCTTTTTTTTTTGTCAATTTTCAATGGTGGAATGAAGATAATTTCATATGGTTTTAAGTGTAGTTTTATTTGGAAGTGTAATTGAAATATTCGAAAGATTAGGGGTTTAACTTGATTTTCGGTACAATTATGAGTAACCGAATGGATTGCAGGGAGTGCTCTGAAATCAAGATATCTAAAAAAAAAATATGAAACGAACCAGAATTTCGATACGATTATTATGACATCGAAAAAAATCTGATCGGAAACAGTTTTTTGTGCAGCTAAAATTCAGGCCGAAAAGTCGAATCGTCGTAATTCGTTCACAAAAAGTCAATTGAACTCAAAATACACTTTAATTTAGTTATTAGAACAACCTTTTGGTTGTTTAATGTTGAAACAAAAGTACTAGCGATCAAATCGAACAATAGGACGTAAGCGTAATTTCTTCATTTTTCCCGACTTTGGTCGAAAAAAAAATTTCTTTTTTTTTTTTGTCAATTTTCAATGGTGGAATGAAGATAATTTCATATGGTTTTAAGTGTAGTTTTATTTGGAAGTGTAATTGAAATATTCGAAAGATTAGGGGTTTAACTTGATTTTCGGTACAATTATGAGTAACCGAATGGATTGCAGGGAGTGCTCTGAAATCAAGATATCTAAAAAAAAAATATGAAACGAACCAGAATTTCGATACGATTATTATGACATCGAAAAAAATCTGATCGGAATCAGTTTTTTGTGCAGCTAAAATTCAGGCCGAAAAGTCGAATCGTCGTAATTCGTTCACAAAAAGTCAATTGAACTCAAAATACACTTTAATTTAGTTATTAGAACAACCTTTTGGTTGTTTAATGTTGAAACAAAAGTACTAGCGATCAAATCGAACAATAGGACGTAAGCGTAATTTCTTCATTTTTCCCGACTTTGGTCGAAAAAAAAATTCTTTTTTTTTTGTCAATTTTCAATGGTGGAATGAAGATAATTTCATATGGTTTTAAGTGTAGTTTTATTTGGAAGTGTAATTGAAATATTCGAAAGATTAGGGGTTTAACTTGATTTTCGGTACAATTATGAGTAACCGAATGGATTGCAGGGAGTGCTCCGAAATCAAGATATCTAAAAAAAATTATATGAAACGAACCAGAATTTCGATACGATTATTATGACATCGAAAAAAATCTGATCGGAAACAGTTTTTTGTGCAGCTAAAATTCAGGCCGAAAAGTCGAATCGTCGTAATTCGTTCACAAAAAGTCAATTGAACTCAAAATACACTTTAATTTAGTTATTAGAACAACCTTTTGGTTGTTTAATGTTGAAACAAAAGTACTAGCGATCAAATCGAACAATAGGACGTAAGCGTAATTTCTTCATTTTTCCCGACTTTGGTCGAAAAAAAAATTCTTTTTTTTTTTTGTCAATTTTCAATGGTGGAATGAAGATAATTTCATATGGTTTTAAGTGTAGTTTTATTTGGAAGTGTAATTGAAATATTCGAAAGATTAGGGGTTTAACTTGATTTTCGGTACAATTATCAGTAACCGAATGATTTGCAGGGAGTGCTCAAATATCAAGATATCTAAAAAAAATTATATGAAACGAACCAGAATTTCGATACGATTATTATGACATCGAAAAAAATCTGATCGGAAACAGTTTTTTGTGCAGCTAAAATTCAGGCCGAAAAGTCGAATCGTCGTAATTCGTTCACAAAAAGTCAATTGAACTCAAAATACACTTTAATTTAGTTATTAGAACAACCTTTTGGTTGTTTAATGTTGAAACAAAAGTACTAGCGATCAAATCGAACAATAGGACGTAAGCGTAATTTCTTCATTTTTCCCGACTTTGGTCGAAAAAAAAAATTTCTTTTTTTTTTTGTCAATTTTCAATGGTGGAATGAAGATAATTTCATATGGTTTTAAGTGTAGTTTTATTTGGAAGTGTAATTGAAATATTCGAAAGATTAGGGGTTTAACTTGATTTTCGGTACAATTATGAGTAACCGAATGGATTGCAGGGAGTGCTCTGAAATCAAGATATCTAAAAATAAAAATATGAAACGAACCAGAATTTCGATACGATTATTATGACATCGAAAAAAATCTGATCGGAAACAGTTTTTTGTGCAGCTAAAATTCAGGCCGAAAAGTCGAATCGTCGTAATTCGTTCACAAAAAGTCAATTGAACTCAAAATACACTTTAATTTAGTTATTAGAACAACCTTTTGGTTGTTTAATGTTGAAACAAAAGTACTAGCGATCAAATCGAACAATAGGACGTAAGCGTAATTTCTTCATTTTTCCCGACTTTGGTCGAAAAAAAAAAATTCTTTTTTTTTTTGTCAATTTTCAATGGTGGAATGAAGATAATTTCATATGGTTTTAAGTGTAGTTTTATTTGGAAGTGTAATTGAAATATTCGAAAGATTAGGGGTTTAACTTGATTTTCGGTACAATTATGAGTAACCGAATGGATTGCAGGGAGTGCTCCGAAATCAAGATATTTAAAAATAATTATATGAAACGAACCAGAATTTCGATACGATTTTTATGACATCGAAAAAAATCTGATCGGAAACAGTTTTTTGTGCAGCAAAAATTCAGGCGAAAAATCGAATCGTCGTAATTCGTTCACAAAAAGTCAATTGAACTCAAAATACACTTTAATTTAGTTATTAGAACAACCTTTTGATTGTTTAATGTGGAAACAAAAGTACTAGCGATCAAGATTAGGGGTTTAACTTGATTTTCGGTACAATTATGAGTAACCGAATGGATTGCAGGGAGTGCTCCGAAATCAAGATATCTAAAAAAAATTATATGAAACGAACCAGAATTTTGATACGATTATTATGACATCAAAAAAAATCTGATCGGAAACAGTTTTTTGTGCAGCTAAAATTCAGGCCGAAAAGTCGAATCGTCGTAATTCGTTCACAAAAAGTCAATTGAACTCAAAATACACTTTAATTTAGTTATTAGAACAACCTTTTGGTTGTTTAATGTTGAAACAAAAGTACTAGCGATCAAATCGAACAATAGGACGTAAGCGTAATTTCTTCATTTTTCCCGACTTTGGTCGAAAAAAAAATTTCTTTTTTTTTTGTCAATTTTCAATGGTGGAATGAAGATAATTTCATATGGTTTTAAGTGTAGTTTTATTTGGAAGTGTAATTGAAATATTCGAAAGATTAGGGGTTTAACTTGATTTTCGGTACAATTATGAGTAACCGAATGGATTGCAGGGAGTGCTCTGAAATCAAGATATCTAAAAATAAAATATGAAACGAACCAGAATTTCGATACGATTATTATGACATCGAAAAAAATCTGATCGGAATCAGTTTTTTGTGCAGCTAAAATTCAGGCCGAAAAGTCGAATCGTCGTAATTCGTTCACAAAAAGTCAATTGAACTCAAAATACACTTTAATTTAGTTATTAGAACAACCTTTTGGTTATTTAATGTTGAAACAAAAGTACTAGCGATCAAATCGAACAATAGGACGTAAGCGTAATTTCTTCATTTTTCCCGACATTGGTCAAAAAAAAAATTTTTTTTTTTTGTCAATTTTCAATGGTGGAATGAAGATAATTTCATATGGTTTTAAGTGTAGTTTTATTTGGAAGTGTAATTGAAATATTCGAAAGATTAGGGGTTTAACTTGATTTTCGGTACAATTATGAGTAACCGAATGGATTGCAGGGAGTGCTCCGAAATCAAGATATTTAAAAATAATTATATGAAACGAACCAGAATTTCGATACGATTATTATGACATCGAAAAAAATCTGATCGGAAACAGTTTTTTGTGCAGCAAAAATTCAGGCGAAAAATCGAATCGTTTAATTCGTTCACAAAAGGTCAATTGAACTCAAAATACACTTTAATTTTGTTATTAGAAAACCTTTTGATTTTTTAATGTGGAATGAAAAAAAGTACTAGCGATCAAGATTAAGGGGTTTAACTTGATTTTCGGTACAATTATGAGTAACCGAATGGATTGCAGGGAGTGCTCCGAAATCAAGATATCTAAAAATAATTATATGAAACGAACCAGAATTTCGATACGATTATTATGACATCAAAAAAAATCTGATCGGAATCAGTTTTTTGTGCAGCTAAAATTCAGGCCGAAAAGTCGAATCGTCGTAATTCGTTCACAAAAAGTCAATTGAACTCAAAATACACTTTAATTTAGTTATTAGAACAACCTTTTGGTTGTTTAATGTTGAAACAAAAGTACTAGCGATCAAATCGAACAATAGGACGTAAGCGTAATTTCTTCATTTTTCCCGACTTTGGTCGAAAAAAAAATTCTTTTTTTTTTGTCAATTTTCAATGGTGGAATGAAGATAATTTCATATGGTTTTAAGTGTAGTTTTATTTGGAAGTGTAATTGAAATATTCGAAAGATTAGGGGTTTAACTTGATTTTCGGTACAATTATGAGTAACCGAATGGATTGCAGGGAGTGCTCGAAATCAAGATATCTAAAAATAATTATATGAAACGAACCAGAATTTCGATACGATTATTATGACATCAAAAAAATCTGATCGGAAACAGTTTTTTGTGCAGCTAAAATTCAGGCCGAAAAGTCGAATCGTCGTAATTCGTTCACAAAAAGTCAATTGAACTCAAAATACACTTTAATTTAGTTATTAGAACAACCTTTTGGTTGTTTAATGTTGAAACAAAAGTACTAGCGATCAAATCGAACAATAGGACGTAAGCGTAATTTCTTCATTTTTCCCGACTTTGGTCGAAAAAAAAATTTCTTTTTTTTTTGTCAATTTTCAATGGTGGAATGAAGATAATTTCATATGGTTTTAAGTGTAGTTTTATTTGGAAGTGTAATTGAAATATTCGAAAGATTAGGGGTTTAACTTGATTTTCGGTACAATTATGAGTAACCGAATGGATTGCAGGGAGTGCTCTGAAATCAAGATATCTAAAAATAAATATGAAACGAACCAGAATTTCGATACGATTATTATGACATCGAAAAAAATCTGATCGGAAACAGTTTTTTGTGCAGCTAAAATTCAGGCCGAAAAGTCGAATCGTCGTAATTCGTTCACAAAAAGTCAATTGAACTCAAAATACACTTTAATTTAGTTATTAGAACAACCTTTTGGTTGTTTAATGTTGAAACAAAAGTACTAGCGATCAAATCGAACAATAGGACGTAAGCGTAATTTCTTCATTTTTCCCGACTTTGGTCGAAAAAAAAATTCTTTTTTTTTTGTCAATTTTCAATGGTGGAATGAAGATAATTTCATATGGTTTTAAGTGTAGTTTTATTTGGAAGTGTAATTGAAATATTCGAAAGATTAGGGGTTTAACTTGATTTTCGGTACAATTATGAGTAACCGAATGGATTGCAGGGAGTGCTCCGAAATCAAGATATCTAAAAATAATTATATGAAACGAACCAGAATTTCGATACGATTATTATGACATCGAAAAAAATCTGATCGGAAACAGTTTTTTGTGCAGCTAAAATTCAGGCCGAAAAGTCGAATCGTCGTAATTCGTTCACAAAAAGTCAATTGAACTCAAAATACACTTTAATTTAGTTATTAGAACAACCTTTTGGTTGTTTAATGTTGAAACAAAAGTACTAGCGATCAAATCGAACAATAGGACGTAAGCGTAATTTCTTCATTTTTCCCGACTTTGGTCGAAAAAAAAATTCTTTTTTTTTTGTCAATTTTCAATGGTGGAATGAAGATAATTTCATATGGTTTTAAGTGTAGTTTTATTTGGAAGTGTAATTGAAATATTCGAAAGATTAGGGGTTTAACTTGATTTTCGGTACAATTATGAGTAACCGAATGGATTGCAGGGAGTGCTCGAAATCAAGATATCTAAAAATAATTATATGAAACGAACCAGAATTTCGATACGATTATTATGACATCAAAAAAAATCTGATCGGAAACAGTTTTTTGTGCAGCTAAAATTCAGGCCGAAAAGTCGAATCGTCGTAATTCGTTCACAAAAAGTCAATTGAACTCAAAATACACTTTAATTTAGTTATTAGAACAACCTTTTGGTTGTTTAATGTTGAAACAAAAGTTCTAGCGATCAAATCGAACAATAGGACGTAAGCGTAATTTCTTCATTTTTCCCGACTTTGGTCGAAAAAAAAATTTCTTTTTTTTTTTTTGTCAATTTTCAATGGTGGAATGAAGATAATTTCATATGGTTTTAAGTGTAGTTTTATTTGGAAGTGTAATTGAAATATTCGAAAGATTAGGGGTTTAACTTGATTTTCGGTACAATTATGAGTAACCGAATGGATTGCAGGGAGTGCTCTGAAATCAAGATATCTAAAAATAAATATGTGAAACGAACCAGAATTTCGATACGATTATTATGACATCGAAAAAAATCTGATCGGAAACAGTTTTTTGTGCAGCTAAAATTCAGGCCGAAAAGTCGAATCGTCGTAATTCGTTCACAAAAAGTCAATTGAACTCAAAATACACTTTAATTTAGTTATTAGAACAACCTTTTGGTTGTTTAATGTTGAAACAAAAGTACTAGCGATGAAATCAAACAATAGGACGTAAGCGTAATTTCTTCATTTTTCCCGACTTTGGTCGAAAAAAAAAATTCTTTTTTTTTTTGTCAATTTTCAATGGTGGAATGAAGATAATTTCATATGTTTTAAGTGTAGTTTTATTTGGAAGTGTAATTGAAATATTCGAAAGATTAGGGGTTTAACTTGATTTTCGGTACAATTATGAGTAACCGAATGGATTGCAGGGAGTGCTCGAAATCAAGATATTTAAAAATAATTATATGAAACGAACCAGAATTTCGATACGATTATTATGACATCGAAAAAAATCTGATCGGAAACAGTTTTTTGTGCAGCTAAAATTCAGGCCGAAAAGTCGAATCGTCGTAATTCGTTCACAAAAAGTCAATTGAACTCAAAATACACTTTAATTTAGTTATTAGAACAACCTTTTGGTTGTTTAATGTTGAAACAAAAGTACTAGCGATCAAAGATTAGGGGTTTAACTTGATTTTTCGGTACAATTATGAAAACCGAATGGATTGCAGGGAGTGCTCAAATCAATGGTAATGAAAAAAATTATATGAAAGGAACCAGAGTTTTATTTGGATTATTATGAAATCAAAAAATTAGGGATCGGAAACAGTTTTTTGTGCAGCTTAAATTCAGTAACCGAATGTCGAAGGGAGTGTCGAATTCGATATCAAAAATCAATTGAACTCAAACCACACTTTCGATTTAGTTATTAGACATCAAACCTTTTGGTCGGAAACAGTGTTTTGTGCAGCAAAATTCTAGCGATCAAATCGAACAATTCGTTCACAAAGCGTAATTGAACTCAAAATTTTTTACTTTAGTCGAAAGAAAACCTTTTTTTTTTAATTTGTCTATTTTCAATGGTCGAAAATAGGATAAGCGTAATTTCTTCATTTTTCCCGACTTTGGTCGAAAAAAAAATTCTTTTTTTTTTTTTGTCAATTTTCAATGGTGGAATGAAGATAATTTCATATGGTTTTAAGTGTAGTTTTATTTGGAAGTGTAATTGAAATATTCGAAAGATTAGGGGTTTAACTTGATTTTCGGTACAATTATGAGTAACCGAATGGATTGCAGGGAGTGCTCCGAAATCAAGATATCTAAAAATAATTATATGAAACGAACCAGAATTTCGATACGATTATTATGACATCGAAAAAAATCTGATCGGAAACAGTTTTTTGTGCAGCTAAAATTCAGGCCGAAAAGTCGAATCGTCGTAATTCGTTCACAAAAAGTCAATTGAACTCAAAATACACTTTAATTTAGTTATTAGAACAACCTTTTGGTTGTTTAATGTTGAAACAAAAGTACTAGCGATCAAATCGAACAATAGGACGTAAGCGTAATTTCTTCATTTTTCCCGACTTTGGTCGAAAAAAAAAATTCTTTTTTTTTTTGTCAATTTTCAATGGTGGAATGAAGATAATTTCATATGGTTTTAAGTGTAGTTTTATTTGGAAGTGTAATTGAAATATTCGAAAGATTAGGGGTTTAACTTGATTTTCGGTACAATTATGAGTAACCGAATGGATTGCAGGGAGTGCTCCGAAATCAAGATATCTAAAAAAAATTATATGAAACGAACCAGAATTTCGATACGATTATTATGACATCGAAAAAAATCTGATCGGAAACAGTTTTTTGTGCAGCTAAAATTCAGGCCGAAAAGTCGAATCGTCGTAATTCGTTCACAAAAAGTCAATTGAACTCAAAATACACTTTAATTTAGTTATTAGAACAACCTTTTGGTTGTTTAATGTTGAAACAAAAGTACTAGCGATCAAATCGAACAATAGGACGTAAGCGTAATTTCTTCATTTTTCCCGACTTTGGTCGAAAAAAAAAATTTTTTTTTTTCAATTTTCAATGGTGGAATGAAGATAATTTCATATGGTTTTAAGTGTAGTTTTATTTGGAAGTGTAATTGAAATATTCAAAGATTAGGGGTTTAACTTGATTTTCGGTACAATTATGAGTAACCGAATGGATTGCAGGGAGTGCTCCGAAATCAAGATATCTAAAAAAAATTATATGAAACGAACCAGAATTTCGATACGATTATTATGACATCGAAAAAAATCTGATCGGAAACAGTTTTTTGTGCAGCTAAAATTCAGGCCGAAAAGTCGAATCGTCGTAATTCGTTCACAAAAAGTCAATTGAACTCAAAATACACTTTAATTTAGTTATTAGAACAACCTTTTGGTTGTTTAATGTTGAAACAAAAGTACTAGCGATCAAATCGAACAATAGGACGTAAGCGTAATTTCTTCATTTTTCCCGACTTTGGTCGAAAAAAAAATTTCTTTTTTTTTTGTCAATTTTCAATGGTGGAATGAAGATAATTTCATATGGTTTTAAGTGTAGTTTTATTTGGAAGTGTAATTGAAATATTCGAAAGATTAGGGGTTTAACTTGATTTTCGGTACAATTATGAGTAACCGAATGGATTGCAGGGAGTGCTCCGAAATCAAGATATCTAAAAAAATTATATGAAACGAACCAGAATTTCGATACGATTATTATGACATCGAAAAAAATCTGATCGGAAACAGTTTTTTGTGCAGCTAAAATTCAGGCCGAAAAGTCGAATCGTCGTAATTCGTTCACAAAAAGTCAATTGAACTCAAAATACACTTTAATTTAGTTATTAGAACAACCTTTTGGTTGTTTAATGTTGAAACAAAAGTACTAGCGATCAAATCGAACAATAGGACGTAAGCGTAATTTCTTCATTTTTCCCGACTTTGGTCGAAAAAAAAATTTTTTTTTTTTTGTCAATTTTCAATGGTGGAATGAAGATAATTTCATATGGTTTTAAGTGTAGTTTTATTTGGAAGTGTAATTGAAATATTCAAAGATTAGGGGTTTAACTTGATTTTCGGTACAATTATGAGTAACCGAATGGATTGCAGGGAGTGCTCCGAAATCAAGATATCTAAAAATAAATTATATGAAACGAACCAGAATTTCGATACGATTATTATGACATCGAAAAAAATCTGATCGGAAACAGTTTTTTGTGCAGCTAAAATTCAGGCCGAAAAGTCGAATCGTCGTAATTCGTTCACAAAAAGTCAATTGAACTCAAAATACACTTTAATTTAGTTATTAGAACAACCTTTTGGTTGTTTAATGTTGAAACAAAAGTACTAGCGATCAAATCGAACAATAGGACGTAAGCGTAATTTCTTCATTTTTCCCGACTTTGGTCGAAAAAAAAAATTCTTTTTTTTTTTGTCAATTTTCAATGGTGGAATGAAGATAATTTCATATGGTTTTAAGTGTAGTTTTATTTGGAAGTGTAATTGAAATATTCAAAGATTAGGGGTTTAACTTGATTTTCGGTACAATTATGAGTAACCGAATGGATTGCAGGGAGTGCTCCGAAATCAAGATATCTAAAAAAAATTATATGAAACGAACCAGAATTTCGATACGATTATTATGACATCGAAAAAAATCTGATCGGAAACAGTTTTTTGTGCAGCTAAAATTCAGGCCGAAAAGTCGAATCGTCGTAATTCGTTCACAAAAAGTCAATTGAACTCAAAATACACTTTAATTTAGTTATTAGAACAACCTTTTGGTTGTTTAATGTTGAAACAAAAGTACTAGCGATCAAATCGAACAATAGGACGTAAGCGTAATTTCTTCATTTTTCCCGACTTTGGTCGAAAAAAAAAATTTTTTTTTTTGTCAATTTTCAATGGTGGAATGAAGATAATTTCATATGGTTTTAAGTGTAGTTTTATTTGGAAGTGTAATTGAAATATTCAAAGATTAGGGGTTTAACTTGATTTTCGGTACAATTATGAGTAACCGAATGGATTGCAGGGAGTGCTCCGAAATCAAGATATCTAAAAAAATTATATGAAACGAACCAGAATTTCGATACGATTATTATGACATCGAAAAAAATCTGATCGGAAACAGTTTTTTGTGCAGCTAAAATTCAGGCCGAAAAGTCGAATCGTCGTAATTCGTTCACAAAAAGTCAATTGAACTCAAAATACACTTTAATTTAGTTATTAGAACAACCTTTTGGTTGTTTAATGTTGAAACAAAAGTACTAGCGATCAAATCGAACAATAGGACGTAAGCGTAATTTCTTCATTTTTCCCGACTTTGGTCGAAAAAAAAATTTCTTTTTTTTTTTTGTCAATTTTCAATGGTGGAATGAAGATAATTTCATATGGTTTTAAGTGTAGTTTTATTTGGAAGTGTAATTGAAATATTCAAAGATTAGGGGTTTAACTTGATTTTCGGTACAATTATGAGTAACCGAATGGATTGCAGGGAGTGCTCCGAAATCAAGATATCTAAAAAAAATATATGAAACGAACCAGAATTTCGATACGATTATTATGACATCGAAAAAAATCTGATCGGAAACAGTTTTTTGTGCAGCTAAAATTCAGGCCGAAAAGTCGAATCGTCGTAATTCGTTCACAAAAAGTCAATTGAACTCAAAATACACTTTAATTTAGTTATTAGAACAACCTTTTGGTTGTTTAATGTTGAAACAAAAGTACTAGCGATCAAATCGAACAATAGGACGTAAGCGTAATTTCTTCATTTTTCCCGACTTTGGTCGAAAAAAAAAATTCTTTTTTTTTTGTCAATTTTCAATGGTGGAATGAAGATAATTTCATATGGTTTTAAGTGTAGTTTTATTTGGAAGTGTAATTGAAATATTCAAAGATTAGGGGTTTAACTTGATTTTCGGTACAATTATGAGTAACCGAATGGATTGCAGGGAGTGCTCCGAAATCAAGATATCTAAAAAAAATTATATGAAACGAACCAGAATTTCGATACGATTATTATGACATCGAAAAAAATCTGATCGGAAACAGTTTTTTGTGCAGCTAAAATTCAGGCCGAAAAGTCGAATCGTCGTAATTCGTTCACAAAAAGTCAATTGAACTCAAAATACACTTTAATTTAGTTATTAGAACAACCTTTTGGTTGTTTAATGTTGAAACAAAAGTACTAGCGATCAAATCGAACAATAGGACGTAAGCGTAATTTCTTCATTTTTCCCGACTTTGGTCGAAAAAAAAATTTCTTTTTTTTTTTTGTCAATTTTCAATGGTGGAATGAAGATAATTTCATATGGTTTTAAGTGTAGTTTTATTTGGAAGTGTAATTGAAATATTCAAAGATTAGGGGTTTAACTTGATTTTCGGTACAATTATGAGTAACCGAATGGATTGCAGGGAGTGCTCCGAAATCAAGATATCTAAAAAAAATTATATGAAACGAACCAGAATTTCGATACGATTATTATGACATCGAAAAAAATCTGATCGGAAACAGTTTTTTGTGCAGCTAAAATTCAGGCCGAAAAGTCGAATCGTCGTAATTCGTTCACAAAAAGTCAATTGAACTCAAAATACACTTTAATTTAGTTATTAGAACAACCTTTTGGTTGTTTAATGTTGAAACAAAAGTACTAGCGATCAAATCGAACAATAGGACGTAAGCGTAATTTCTTCATTTTTCCCGACTTTGGTCGAAAAAAAAAATTCTTTTTTTTTTTTCAATTTTCAATGGTGGAATGAAGATAATTTCATATGGTTTTAAGTGTAGTTTTATTTGGAAGTGTAATTGAAATATTCAAAGATTAGGGGTTTAACTTGATTTTCGGTACAATTATGAGTAACCGAATGGATTGCAGGGAGTGCTCCGAAATCAAGATATCTAAAAAAAATTATATGAAACGAACCAGAATTTCGATACGATTATTATGACATCGAAAAAAATCTGATCGGAAACAGTTTTTTGTGCAGCTAAAATTCAGGCCGAAAAGTCGAATCGTCGTAATTCGTTCACAAAAAGTCAATTGAACTCAAAATACACTTTAATTTAGTTATTAGAACAACCTTTTGGTTGTTTAATGTTGAAACAAAAGTACTAGCGATCAAATCGAACAATAGGACGTAAGCGTAATTTCTTCATTTTTCCCGACTTTGGTCGAAAAAAAAATTTTTTTTTTTTTTGTCAATTTTCAATGGTGGAATGAAGATAATTTCATATGGTTTTAAGTGTAGTTTTATTTGGAAGTGTAATTGAAATATTCAAAGATTAGGGGTTTAACTTGATTTTCGGTACAATTATGAGTAACCGAATGGATTGCAGGGAGTGCTCCGAAATCAAGATATCTAAAAAAAATTATATGAAACGAACCAGAATTTCGATACGATTATTATGACATCGAAAAAAATCTGATCGGAAACAGTTTTTTGTGCAGCTAAAATTCAGGCCGAAAAGTCGAATCGTCGTAATTCGTTCACAAAAAGTCAATTGAACTCAAAATACACTTTAATTTAGTTATTAGAACAACCTTTTGGTTGTTTAATGTTGAAACAAAAGTACTAGCGATCAAATCGAACAATAGGACGTAAGCGTAATTTCTTCATTTTTCCCGACTTTGGTCGAAAAAAAAAATTCTTTTTTTTTTTTCAATTTTCAATGGTGGAATGAAGATAATTTCATATGGTTTTAAGTGTAGTTTTATTTGGAAGTGTAATTGAAATATTCAAAGATTAGGGGTTTAACTTGATTTTCGGTACAATTATGAGTAACCGAATGGATTGCAGGGAGTGCTCCGAAATCAAGATATCTAAAAAAAATTATATGAAACGAACCAGAATTTCGATACGATTATTATGACATCGAAAAAAATCTGATCGGAAACAGTTTTTTGTGCAGCTAAAATTCAGGCCGAAAAGTCGAATCGTCGTAATTCGTTCACAAAAAGTCAATTGAACTCAAAATACACTTTAATTTAGTTATTAGAACAACCTTTTGGTTGTTTAATGTTGAAACAAAAGTACTAGCGATCAAATCGAACAATAGGACGTAAGCGTAATTTCTTCATTTTTCCCGACTTTGGTCGAAAAAAAAAATTCTTTTTTTTTTTTTGTCAATTTTCAATGGTGGAATGAAGATAATTTCATATGGTTTTAAGTGTAGTTTTATTTGGAAGTGTAATTGAAATATTCAAAGATTAGGGGTTTAACTTGATTTTCGGTACAATTATGAGTAACCGAATGGATTGCAGGGAGTGCTCCGAAATCAAGATATCTAAAAAAAATTATATGAAACGAACCAGAATTTCGATACGATTATTATGACATCGAAAAAAATCTGATCGGAAACAGTTTTTTGTGCAGCTAAAATTCAGGCCGAAAAGTCGAATCGTCGTAATTCGTTCACAAAAAGTCAATTGAACTCAAAATACACTTTAATTTAGTTATTAGAACAACCTTTTGGTTGTTTAATGTTGAAACAAAAGTACTAGCGATCAAATCGAACAATAGGACGTAAGCGTAATTTCTTCATTTTTCCCGACTTTGGTCGAAAAAATAAATTTTTTTTTTTTGTCAATTTTCAATGGTGGAATGAAGATAATTTCATATGGTTTTAAGTGTAGTTTTATTTGGAAGTGTAATTGAAATATTCAAAGATTAGGGGTTTAACTTGATTTTCGGTACAATTATGAGTAACCGAATGGATTGCAGGGAGTGCTCCGAAATCAAGATATCTAAAAAAAATTATATGAAACGAACCAGAATTTCGATACGATTATTATGACATCGAAAAAAATCTGATCGGAAACAGTTTTTTGTGCAGCTAAAATTCAGGCCGAAAAGTCGAATCGTCGTAATTCGTTCACAAAAAGTCAATTGAACTCAAAATACACTTTAATTTAGTTATTAGAACAACCTTTTGGTTGTTTAATGTTGAAACAAAAGTACTAGCGATCAAATCGAACAATAGGACGTAAGCGTAATTTCTTCATTTTTCCCGACTTTGGTCGAAAAAAAAAATTTTTTTTTTTTTTCAATTTTCAATGGTGGAATGAAGATAATTTCATATGGTTTTAAGTGTAGTTTTATTTGGAAGTGTAATTGAAATATTCAAAGATTAGGGGTTTAACTTGATTTTCGGTACAATTATGAGTAACCGAATGGATTGCAGGGAGTGCTCCGAAATCAAGATATCTAAAAAAAATTATATGAAACGAACCAGAATTTCGATACGATTATTATGACATCGAAAAAAATCTGATCGGAAACAGTTTTTTGTGCAGCTAAAATTCAGGCCGAAAAGTCGAATCGTCGTAATTCGTTCACAAAAAGTCAATTGAACTCAAAATACACTTTAATTTAGTTATTAGAACAACCTTTTGGTTGTTTAATGTTGAAACAAAAGTACTAGCGATCAAATCGAACAATAGGACGTAAGCGTAATTTCTTCATTTTTCCCGACTTTGGTCGAAAAAAAAATTTCTTTTTTTTTTTTTGTCAATTTTCAATGGTGGAATGAAGATAATTTCATATGGTTTTAAGTGTAGTTTTATTTGGAAGTGTAATTGAAATATTCAAAGATTAGGGGTTTAACTTGATTTTCGGTACAATTATGAGTAACCGAATGGATTGCAGGGAGTGCTCCGAAATCAAGATATCTAAAAAAAAATATGAAACGAACCAGAATTTCGATACGATTATTATGACATCGAAAAAAATCTGATCGGAAACAGTTTTTTGTGCAGCTAAAATTCAGGCCGAAAAGTCGAATCGTCGTAATTCGTTCACAAAAAGTCAATTGAACTCAAAATACACTTTAATTTAGTTATTAGAACAACCTTTTGGTTGTTTAATGTTGAAACAAAAGTACTAGCGATCAAATCGAACAATAGGACGTAAGCGTAATTTCTTCATTTTTCCCGACTTTGGTCGAAAAAAAAAATTCTTTTTTTTTTGTCAATTTTCAATGGTGGAATGAAGATAATTTCATATGGTTTTAAGTGTAGTTTTATTTGGAAGTGTAATTGAAATATTCAAAGATTAGGGGTTTAACTTGATTTTCGGTACAATTATGAGTAACCGAATGGATTGCAGGGAGTGCTCCGAAATCAAGATATCTAAAAAAAATTATATGAAACGAACCAGAATTTCGATACGATTATTATGACATCGAAAAAAATCTGATCGGAAACAGTTTTTTGTGCAGCTAAAATTCAGGCCGAAAAGTCGAATCGTCGTAATTCGTTCACAAAAAGTCAATTGAACTCAAAATACACTTTAATTTAGTTATTAGAACAACCTTTTGGTTGTTTAATGTTGAAACAAAAGTACTAGCGATCAAATCGAACAATAGGACGTAAGCGTAATTTCTTCATTTTTCCCGACTTTGGTCGAAAAAAAAATTTCTTTTTTTTTTTTTCAATTTTCAATGGTGGAATGAAGATAATTTCATATGGTTTTAAGTGTAGTTTTATTTGGAAGTGTAATTGAAATATTCAAAGATTAGGGGTTTAACTTGATTTTCGGTACAATTATGAGTAACCGAATGGATTGCAGGGAGTGCTCCGAAATCAAGATATCTAAAAATAAATATATGAAACGAACCAGAATTTCGATACGATTATTATGACATCGAAAAAAATCTGATCGGAAACAGTTTTTTGTGCAGCTAAAATTCAGGCCGAAAAGTCGAATCGTCGTAATTCGTTCACAAAAAGTCAATTGAACTCAAAATACACTTTAATTTAGTTATTAGAACAACCTTTTGGTTGTTTAATGTTGAAACAAAAGTACTAGCGATCAAATCGAACAATAGGACGTAAGCGTAATTTCTTCATTTTTCTCGACTTTGGTCGAAAAAAAAATTCTTTTTTTTTTTTCAATTTTCAATGGTGGAATGAAGATAATTTCATATGGTTTTAAATGTAGTTTTATTTGGAAGTGTAATTGAAATATTCGAAAGATTAGGGGTTTAACTTGATTTTCGGTACAATTATGAGTAACCGAATGGATTGCAGGGAGTGCTCCGAAATCAAGATATCTAAAAAAAATTATATGAAACGAACCAGAATTTCGATACGATTATTATGACATCGAAAAAAATCTGATCGGAAACAGTTTTTTGTGCAGCTAAAATTCAGGCCGAAAAGTCGAATCGTCGTAATTCGTTCACAAAAAGTCAATTGAACTCAAAATACACTTTAATTTAGTTATTAGAACAACCTTTTGGTTGTTTAATGTTGAAACAAAAGTACTAGCGATCAAATCGAACAATAGGACGTAAGCGTAATTTCTTCATTTTTCCCGACTTTGGTCGAAAAAAAAAATTCTTTTTTTTTTTGTCAATTTTCAATGGTGGAATGAAGATAATTTCATATGGTTTTAAGTGTAGTTTTATTTGGAAGTGTAATTGAAATATTCAAAGATTAGGGGTTTAACTTGATTTTCGGTACAATTATGAGTAACCGAATGGATTGCAGGGAGTGCTCCGAAATCAAGATATCTAAAAATAATTATATGAAACGAACCAGAATTTCGATACGATTATTATGACATCGAAAAAAATCTGATCGGAAACAGTTTTTTGTGCAGCTAAAATTCAGGCCGAAAAGTCGAATCGTCGTAATTCGTTCACAAAAAGTCAATTGAACTCAAAATACACTTTAATTTAGTTATTAGAACAACCTTTTGGTTGTTTAATGTTGAAACAAAAGTACTAGCGATCAAATCGAACAATAGGACGTAAGCGTAATTTCTTCATTTTTCCCGACTTTGGTCGAAAAAAAAATTCTTTTTTTTTTGTCAATTTTCAATGGTGGAATGAAGATAATTTCATATGGTTTTAAGTGTAGTTTTATTTGGAAGTGTAATTGAAATATTCGAAAGATTAGGGGTTTAACTTGATTTTCGGTACAATTATGAGTAACCGAATGGATTGCAGGGAGTGCTCCGAAATCAAGATATCTAAAAATAATTATATGAAACGAACCAGAATTTCGATACGATTATTATGACATCGAAAAAAATCTGATCGGAAACAGTTTTTTGTGCAGCTAAAATTCAGGCCGAAAAGTCGAATCGTCGTAATTCGTTCACAAAAAGTCAATTGAACTCAAAATACACTTTAATTTAGTTATTAGAACAACCTTTTGGTTGTTTAATGTTGAAACAAAAGTATTAGCGATCAAGATTAGGGGTTTAACTTGATTTTCGGTACAATTATGAGTAACCGAATGGATTGCAGGGAGTGCTCCGAAATAAAGATATCTAAAAAAAATTATATGAAACGAACCAAAATTTCGATACGATTATTATGACATCAAAAAAAATCTGATCGGAAACAGTTTTTTGTGCATCTAAAATTCAGGCCGAAAAGTCGGATCGTCGTAATTCGTTCACAAAAAGTCAATTGAACTCAAAATACACTTTAATTTAGTTATTAGAACAACCTTTTGGTTGTTTAATGTTGAAACAAAAGTACTAGCGATCAAATCGAACAATAGGACGTAAGCGTAATTTCTTCATTTTTCCCGACTTTGGTCGAAAAAAAAAATTCTTTTTTTTTTTTGTCAATTTTCAATGGTGGAATGAAGATAATTTCATATGGTTTTAAGTGTAGTTTTATTTGGAAGTGTAATTGAAATATTCGAAAGATTAGGGGTTTAACTTGATTTTCGGTACAATTATGAGTAACCGAATGGATTGCAGGGAGTGCTCCGAAATCAAGATATCTAAAAATAATTATATGAAACGAACCAGAATTTCGATACGATTATTATGACATCGAAAAAAATCTGATCGGAAACAGTTTTTTGTGCAGCTAAAATTCAGGCCGAAAAGTCGAATCGTCGTAATTCGTTCACAAAAAGTCAATTGAACTCAAAATACACTTTAATTTAGTTATTAGAACAACCTTTTGGTTGTTTAATGTTGAAACAAAAGTACTAGCGATCAAATCGAACAATAGGACGTAAGCGTAATTTCTTCATTTTTCCCGACTTTGGTCGAAAAAAAAATTTCTTTTTTTTTTGTCAATTTTCAATGGTGGAATGAAGATAATTTCATATGGTTTTAAGTGTAGTTTTATTTGGAAGTGTAATTGAAATATTCGAAAGATTAGGGGTTTAACTTGATTTTCGGTACAATTATGAGTAACCGAATGGATTGCAGGGAGTGCTCCGAAATCAAGATATCTAAAAATAATTATATGAAACGAACCAGAATTTCGATACGATTATTATGACATCGAAAAAAATCTGATCGGAAACAGTTTTTTGTGCAGCTAAAATTCAGGCCGAAAAGTCGAATCGTCGTAATTCGTTCACAAAAAGTCAATTGAACTCAAAATACACTTTAATTTAGTTATTAGAACAACCTTTTGGTTGTTTAATGTTGAAACAAAAGTACTAGCGATCAAATCGAACAATAGGACTTAAGCGTAATTTCTTCATTTTTCCCGACTTTGGTCGAAAAAAAAAATTCTTTTTTTTTTGTCAATTTTCAATGGTGGAATGAAGATAATTTCATATGGTTTTAAGTGTAGTTTTATTTGGAAGTGTAATTGAAATATTCAAAGATTAGGGGTTTAACTTGATTTTCGGTACAATTATGAGTAACCGAATGGATTGCAGGGAGTGCTCCGAAATCAAGATATCTAAAAAAAATTATATGAAACGAACCAGAATTTCGATACGATTATTATGACATCAAAAAAAATCTGATCGGAAACAGTTTTTTGTGCAGCTAAAATTCAGGCCGAAAAGTCGAATCGTCGTAATTCGTTCACAAAAAGTCAATTGAACTCAAAATACACTTTAATTTAGTTATTAGAACAACCTTTTGGTTGTTTAATGTTGAAACAAAAGTACTAGCGATCAAATCGAACAATAGGACGTAAGCGTAATTTCTTCATTTTTCCCGACTTTGGTCGAAAAAAAAATTTTTTTTTTTTTGTCAATTTTCAATGGTGGAATGAAGATAATTTCATATGGTTTTAAGTGTAGTTTTATTTGGAAGTGTAATTGAAATATTCGAAAGATTAGGGGTTTAACTTGATTTTCGGTACAATTATGAGTAACCGAATGGATTGCAGGGAGTGCTCGAAATCAAGATATCTAAAAATAATTATATGAAACGAACCAGAATTTCGATACGATTATTATGACATCAAAAAAAATCTGATCGGAAACAGTTTTTTGTGCAGCTAAAATTCAGGCCGAAAAGTCGAATCGTCGTAATTCGTTCACAAAAAGTCAATTGAACTCAAAATACACTTTAATTTATTTATTAGAACAACCTTTTGGTTGTTTAATGTTGAAACAAAAGTACTAGCGATCAAATCGAACAATAGGACGTAAGCGTAATTTCTTCATTTTTCCCGACTTTGGTCGAAAAAAAAATTCTTTTTTTTTTTTTGTCAATTTTCAATGGTGGAATGAAGATAATTTCATATGGTTTTAAGTGTAGTTTTATTTGGAAGTGTAATTGAAATATTCGAAAGATTAGGGGTTTAACTTGATTTTCGGTACAATTATGAGTAACCGAATGGATTGCAGGGAGTGCTCTGAAATCAAGATATCTAAAAATAAATTATATGAAACGAACCAGAATTTCGATACGATTATTATGACATCGAAAAAAATCTGATCGGAAACAGTTTTTTGTGCAGCTAAAATTCAGGCCGAAAAGTCGAATCGTCGTAATTCGTTCACAAAAAGTCAATTGAACTCAAAATACACTTTAATTTAGTTATTAGAACAACCTTTTGGTTGTTTAATGTTGAAACAAAGTACTAGCGATCAAATCGAACAATAGGACGTAAGCGTAATTTCTTCATTTTTCTCGACTTTGGTCGAAAAAAAAATTCTTTTTTTTTTTTCAATTTTCAATGGTGGAATGAAGATAATTTCATATGGTTTTAAATGTAGTTTTATTTGGAAGTGTAATTGAAATATTCGAAAGATTAGGGGTTTAACTTGATTTTCGGTACAATTATGAGTAACCGAATGGATTGCAGGGAGTGCTCCGAAATCAAGATATCTAAAAATAATTATATGAAACGAACCAGAATTTCGATACGATTATTATGACATCAAAAAAATCTGATCGGAATCAGTTTTTTGTGCAGCTAAAATTCAGGCCGAAAAGTCGAATCGTCGTAATTCGTTCACAAAAAGTCAATTGAACTCAAAATACACTTTAATTTAGTTATTAGAACAACCTTTTGGTTGTTTAATGTTGAAACAAAAGTACTAGCGATCAAATCGAACAATAGGACGTAAGCGTAATTTCTTCATTTTTCCCGACTTTGGTCGAAAAAAAAAATTCTTTTTTTTTGTCAATTTTCAATGGTGGAATGAAGATAATTTCATATGGTTTTAAGTGTAGTTTTATTTGGAAGTGTAATTGAAATATTCGAAAGATTAGGGGTTTAACTTGATTTTCGGTACAATTATGAGTAACCGAATGGATTGCAGGGAGTGCTTCGAAATCAAGATATCTAAAAATAATTATATGAAACGAACCAGAATTTCGATACGATTATTATGACATCGAAAAAAATCTGATCGGAAACAGTTTTTTGTGCAGCTAAAATTCAGGCCGAAAAGTCGAATCGTCGTAATTCGTTCACAAAAAGTCAATTGAACTCAAAATACACTTTAATTTAGTTATTAGAACAACCTTTTGGTTGTTTAATGTTGAAACAAAAGTACTAGCAATCAAATCGAACAATAGGACGTAAGCTTAATTTCCTCATTTTTCCTGACTTTGGTCGAAAAAAAAAATTCTTTTTTTTTTTTTTGTCAATTTTCAATGGTGGAATGAAGATAATTTCATATGGTTTTAAGTGTAGTTTTATTTGGAAGTGTAATTGAAATATTCGAAAGATTAGGGGTTTAACTTGATTTTCGGTAGAATTATGAGTAACCGAATGGATTGCAGGGAGTGCTCGGTAATCAAGATATCTAAAAATAATTATATGAAACGAACCAGAATTTCGATACCATTATTATGACATCAAAAAAAATCTGATCGGAAACAGTTTTTGTGCAGCTAAAATTCAGGCCGAAAAGTCGAATCGTCGTAATTCGTTCACAAAAAGTCAATTGAACTCAAAATACACTTTAATTTAGTTATTAGAACAACCTTTTGGTTGTTTAATGTTTAAACAAAGGTACTAGCGATCAAATCGAACAATAGGACGTAAGCGTAATTTCTTCAGTTTTCCCGACTTTGGTCGTAAAAAAAATTCTTTTTTTTTTGTTAATTTTCAATGGTGGAAAGAAGATAATTTCATATGATTTTAAGTGTAGTTTTATTTGGAAGTGTAATTGAAATATTCGAAAGATTAGGTGTTTAACTTGATTTTCGGTACAATTATGAGTAACCGAAAGGATTGCAGAGAGTGCTCCGAAATCAAGATATTTAAAAATAATTATATGAAATGAACCAGAATTTCGATACCATTATTATGATATCAAAAACAATCTGATCGGAATCAGTTTTTTGTGCTGCTAAAATTCAGGCCGAAAAGTCGAATCGTCGTAATTCGTTCACAAAAAGTCAATTGAACTCAAAATACACTTTACTTTAGTTATTAGAACAACCTTTTGGTTGTTTAATGTTGAAACAAAAGTACTAGCAATCAAATCGAACAATAGGACGTAAGCGTAATTTCTTCATTTTTCCCGACTTTGGTCGAAAAAAAAAATTCATTTTTTTTTTCAATTTTCAATGGTGGAATGAAGGTAATTTCATATGGTTTTAAGCGTAGTTTTCTTTGGAAGTGTAATTGAAATATTCGAAAGATTAGGGGTTTAACTTGATTTGCGGAACAATTATGAGTAATCGAATGGATTGCAGGGAGTGCTCGGAAATCAAGATATCTAAAAATAATTATATGAAACGAACCAGAATTTCGATACGATTATTATGACATCGAAAAAAATCTGATCGGAAACAGTTTTTTGTGCGGCTAAAATTCAGGCCGAAAAGTCGAATCGTCGTAATGCGTTCACAAAAAGTCAATTGAACTCAAAATACACTTTAATTTAGTTATTAGAACAACCTTTTGGTTGTTTAATGTTGAAACAAAGGTACTAGCGATAAAATCGAACAATAGGACGTAAGCGTAATTTCTTCATTTTTCCCGACTTTGGTCGAAAAAAAAAATTCATTTTTTTTTTCAATTTTCAATGGTGGAATGAAGGTAATTTCATATGGTTTTAAGCGTAGTTTTCTTTGGAAGTGTAATTGAAATATTCGAAAGATTAGGGGTTTAACTTGATTTGCGGTACAATTATGAGTAATCGAATGGATTGCAGGGAGTGCTCGGAAATCAAGATATCTAAAAATATTTATATGAAACGAACCAGAATTTCGATACGATTATTATGACATCGAAAAAAATCTGATCGGAAACAGTTTTTTGTGCGGCTAAAATTCAGGCCGAAAAGTCGAATCGTCGTAATGCGTTCACAAAAAGTCAATTGAACTCAAAATACACTTTAATTTAGTTATTAGAACAACCTTTTGGTTGTTTAATATTGAAACAAAGGTACTAGCGATAAAATCGAACAATAGGACGTAAGCGTAATTTCTTCATTTTTCCCGACTTTGGTCGAAAAAAAAAATTCTTTTTTTTTTGTCAATTTTCAATGGTGGAGTGAAGATAATTTCATATGGTTTTAAGTGTAGATTTATTTGGAAGTGTAATTGAAATATTCGAAAGATTAGGGGTTTAACTTGATTTTCGGTACAATTATGAGTAACCGAATGGATTGCAGGGAGTGCTCCGAAATCAAGATATTTAAAAATAATTATATGAAACGAACCAGAATTTCGATACGATTTTTATGATATCGAAAAAAATCGGATCGGAAACAATTTTTTGTGCAGCAAAAATTCAGTCGAAAAAATCGAATAGTCGTAATTCGTTCACAAAAAGTCAATTGAACTCAAAATACACATTAATTTAGTTATTAGAACAATCTTTTGATTGTTTAATGTGGAAACAGAAGTACTAGCGATCAAGATTAGGGGTTTCACTTGATTTTCGGTACAATTATGAGTAACCGAATGGATTGCAGGGAGTGCTCCGAAATCAAGATATCTAAAAAAAATTATATGAAAGGAACCAGAATTTTGATACGATTATTATGACATCAAAAAAAATCTGATCGGAAACTGTTTTTTGTGCAGCTAAAATTCAGGCCGAAAAGTCGAATCGTCGTAATTCGTCCACAAAAAGTCAATTGAACTCAAAATACACTTTAATTTAGTTATTAGAACAACCTTTTGGTTGTTTAATGTTGAAACAAAAGTACTAGCGATCAAATCGAACAATAGGACGTAAGCGTAATTTCTTCATTTTTCCCGACTTTGGTCGAAAAAAAAATTTCTTTTTTTTTTTTTGTCAATTTTCAATGGTGGAATGAATATAATTTCATATGACTTTAAGTGTAGTTTTATTTGGAAGTGTAATTGAAATATTCGAAAGATTAGGGGTTTAACTTGATTTTCGGTACAATTATGAGTAACCGAATGGATTGCAGGGAGTGCTCTGAAATCAAGATATCTAAAAATAAAAATATGAAACGAACCAGAATTTCGATACGATTATTATGACATCGAAAAAAATCTGATCGGAATCAGTTTTTTGTGCAGCTAAAATTCAGGCCGAAAAGTCGAATCGTCGTAATTCGTTCACAAAAAGTCAATTGAACTCAAAATACATTTTAATTTAGTTATTAGAACAACCTTTTGGTTGTTTAATTTTGAAACAAAGGTACTAGTTATCAAATCGAACAATAGGACGTAAGCGTAATTTCTTCATTTTTCCCGACTTTGGTCGAAAAAAAAATTCATTTTTTTTTTCAATTTTCAATGGTGGAATGAAGAAAATTTCATATGGTGTTAAGTGTAGTTTTCTTTGGAAGTGTAATTGAAATATTCGAAAGATTAGGGGTTTAACTTGATTTGCGGTACAATTATGAGTAATCGATTGGATTGCAGGGAGTGCTCGGAAATCAAGATATCTAAAAATAATTATATGAAACGAACCAGAATTTTGATACGATTATTATGACATCAAAAAAAATCTGATCGGAATCAGTTTTTTGTGCAGCTAAAATTCAGGCCGAAAAGTCGAATCGTCGTAATTCGTTCACAAAAAGTCAATTGAACTCAAAATACACTTTAATTTAGTTTTTAGAACAACCTTTTGGTTGTTTAATGTTGAAACAAAGGTACTAGCGATCAAATCGAACAATATGACATAAGCGTAATTTCTTCATTTTTCCCGACTTTGGTCGAAAAAAAAAATTCTTTTTTTTTTTGTCAATTTTCAATGGTGGAATGAAGATAATTTCATATGACTTTAAGTGTAGTTTTATTTGGAAGTGTAATTGAAATATTCGAAAGATTAGGGGTTTAACTTGATTTTCGGTACAATTATGAGAAACCGAATGGATTGCAGGGAGGGCTCCGAAATCAAGATATTTAAAAATAATTATATGAAAGGAACCAGAATTTTGATACGATTATTATGACATAAAAAAAAATATGATCGGAATCAGTTTTTTATGCAGCTAAAATTGAGGCCGAAAAGTCGAATCGTCGTAATTCGTTCACAAAAAGTCAATTGAACTCAAAATA
This sequence comes from Diospyros lotus, assembly GCF_014633365.1. Taxonomy (NCBI): domain Eukaryota; kingdom Viridiplantae; phylum Streptophyta; class Magnoliopsida; order Ericales; family Ebenaceae; genus Diospyros; species Diospyros lotus. Next base: position 21,922,947 of record NC_068346.1, on the reverse strand, counting down.
CACTTTAATTAGTTATTAGAACAACCTTTTGGTTGTTTAATGTTGAAACAAAGGTACTAGCGATCAAATCGAACAATAGGACGTAAGCGTAATTTCTTCATTTTTCACGACTTTGGTCGAAAAAAAAAATTCTTTTTTTTTTTTTGTCAATTTTCAATGGTGGAATGAAGGTAATTTCATATGGCTTTAAGTGTAGTTTTATTTGGAAGTGTAATTGAAATATTCGAAAGATTAGGGGTTTAACTTGATTTTCGGTACAATTATGAGTAACCGAATGGATTGCAGGGAGTGCTCTGAAATCAAGATATCTAAAAATAAAAATATGAAACGAACCAGAATTTCGATACGATTATTATGACATCGAAAAAAATCTGATCGGAATCAGTTTTTTGTGCAGCTAAAATTCAGGCCGAAAAGTCGAATCGTCGTAATTCGTTCACAAAAAGTCAATTGAACTCAAAATACATTTTAATTTAGTTATTAGAACAACCTTTTGGTTGTTTAATTTTGAAACAAAGGTACTAGCGATCAAATCGAACAATAGGACGTAAGCGTAATTTCTTCATTTTTCCCGACTTTGGTCGAAAAAAAAATTCATTTTTTTTTTCAATTTTCTATGGTGGAATGAAGAAAATTTCATATGACTTTAAGTGTAGTTTTATTTGGAAGTGTAATTGAAATATTCGAAAGATTAGGGGTTTAACTTGATTTGCGGTACAATTATGAGTAATCGATTGGATTGCAGGGAGTGCTCGGAAATCAAGATATCTAAAAATAATTATATGAAACGAACTAGAATTTTGATACGATTATTATGACATCAAAAAAAATCTGATCGGAATCAGTTTTTTGTGCAGCTAAAATTCAGGCCGAAAAGTCGAATCGTCGTAATTCGTTCACAAAAAGTCAATTGAACTCAAAATACACTTTAATTTAGTTTTTAGAACAACCTTTTGGTTGTTTAATGTTGAAACAAAGGTACTAGCGATCAAATCGAACAATAGGACATAAGCGTAATTTCTTCATTTTTCCCGACTTTGGTCGAAAAAAAAAATTCTTTTTTTTTTTTGTCAATTTTCAATGGTGGAATGAAGATAATTTCATATGACTTTAAGTGTAGTTTTATTTGGAAGTGTAATTGAAATATTCGAAAGATTAGGGATTTAACTTGATTTTCGGTACAATTATGAGTAACCGAATGGATTGCAGGGAGTGCTTCGAAATCAAGATATTTAAAAATAATTATATGAAACGAACCAGAATTTCGATACGATTATTATGACATCAAAAAAAATCTGATCGGAAACAGTTTTTTGTGCATCTAAAATTCAGGCCGAAAAGTCGAATCGTCGTAATTCGTTCACAAAAATTCAATTGAACTCAAAATACACTTTAATTTAGTTATTACAACAACCTTTTTGTTGTTTAATGTAGAAACAAAAGTACTAGCCATCAAATCGAACAATAGGACGTAAGCGTAATTTCCTCATTTTTCCTGACTTTGGTCGAAAAAAAAAATTCTTTTTTTTTTTTTGTCAACTTTCAATGGTGGAATGAAGATAATTTCATATGGTTTTTAGTGTAGTTTTATTTGGAAGTGTAATTGAAATATTCGGAAGATTAGGGGTTTAACTTGATTTTCGGTAGAATTATGAGTAACCGAATGGATTGCAGGGAGTGCTCGGTAATCAAGATATCTAAAAATAATTATATGAAACGAACCAGAATTTTGATACGATTATTATGACATCGAAAAAAATCTGATCGGAAACAGTTTTTGTGCAGCTAAAATTCAGGCCGAAAAGTCGAATCGTCGTAATTCGTTCACAAAAAGTCAATTGAACTCAAAATACATTTTAATTTAGTTATTAGAACAATCTTTTGGTTGTTTAATGTTGAAACAAAGGTACTAGCGATCAAATCGAACCATAGGACGTAAGCGTAATTTCTTCATTTTTCCCGACTTTGGTCGAAAAAAAAAAATTCTTTTTTTTTTTTTGTTGTCAATTTTCAATGGTGGAATGAAGATAATTTCATATGTTTTTAAGTGTAGTTTTATTTGGAAGTGTAATTGAAATATTCGAAAGATTAGGGGTTTAACTTGATTTGCGGTACAATTATGAGTAACCGAATGGATTGCAGGGAATGCTCGGTAATCAGGATATCTAAAAATAATTATATGAAATGAACCAGAATTTCGATACGATTATTATGATATCAAAAAAAATCTTATCGTAAACAGTTTTTTGTGCAGCTAAAATTCCGGCCGAAAAGTCGAATCGTCGTAATTCGTTCACAAAAAGTCAATTGAACTCAAAATACACTTTACTTTAGTTATTAGAACAACCTTTTGGTTGTTTAATGTTGAAACAAAGGTACCAGCGATCAAATCGAACAATATGACGTAAGCGTAATTTCTTCATTTTTCCCGACTTTGGTCGTAAAAAAAATTCTTTTTTTTTTGTCAATTTTCAATGGTGGAAAGAAGATAATTTCATATGATTTTAAGTGTAGTTTTATTTGGAAGTGTAATTGAAATATTCGAAAGATTAGGGGTTTAACTTGATTTTCGGTACAATTATGAGTAACCGAATAGATTGCAGGGAGTGCTTCGAAATCAAGATATTTAAAAATAATTATATGAAACGAACCAGAATTTCAATACCATTATTATGATATCGAAAAAAATCTGATCGGAAACAGTTTTTTGTGCAGCTAAAATCCAGGCCGAAAAGTCGAAACGTCGTAATTCGTTCACAAAAAGTCAATTGAACTCAAAATACATTTTAATTTAGTTATTAGAACAACCTTTTGGTTGTTTAATGTTGAAACAAAGGTACTAGCGATCAAATCGAACAATAGGACATAAGCGTAATTTCTTCATTTTTCCCGACTTTGGTCGAAAAAAAAAATTCTTTTTTTTTTTTGTCAATTTTCAATGGTGGAATGAAGATAATTTCATATGACTTTAAGTGTAGTTTTATTTGGAAGTGTAATTGAAATATTCGAAAGATTAGGGATTTAACTTGATTTTCGGTACAATTATGAGTAACCGAATGGATTGCAAGGAGTGCTTCGAAATCAAGATATTTAAAAATAATTATATGAAACGAACCAGAATTTCGATATGATTATTATGACATCAAAAAAAATCTGATCGGAAACAGTTTTTTGTGCATCTAAAATTCAGGCCGAAAAGTCGAATCGTCGTAATTCGTTCACAAAAAGTCAATTGAACTCAAAATACACTTTAATTTAGTTATTACAACAACCTTTTTGTTGTTTAATGTAGAAACAAAAGTACTAGCAATCAAATCGAACAATAGGACGTAAGCGTAATTTCCTCATTTTTCCTGCCTTTGGTCGAAAAAAAAAATTCTTTTTTTTTTTTTGTCAACTTTCAATGGTGGAATGAAGATAATTTCATATGGTTTTTAGTGTAGTTTATTTGGAAGTGTAATTGAAATATTCGAAAGATTAGGGGTTTAACTTGATTTTCGGTAGAATTATGAGTAACCGAATGGATTGCAGGGAGTGCTCGGTAATCAAGATATCTAAAAATAATTATATGAAACGAACCAGAATTTTGATACGATTATTATGACATCGAAAAAAATCTGATCGGAAACAGTTTTTGTGCAGCTAAAATTCAGGCCGAAAAGTCGAATCGTCGTAATTCGTTCACAAAAAGTCAATTGAACTCAAAATACATTTTAATTTAGTTATTAGAACAATCTTTTGGTTGTTTAATGTTGAAACAAAGGTACTAGCGATCAAATCGAACAATAGGACGTAAGCGTAATTTCTTCATTTTTCTCGACTTTGGTCGAAAAAAAAAAATTCTTTTTTTTTTTTTTTGTCAATTTTCAATGGTGGAATGAAGATAATTTCATATGTTTTTAAGTGTAGTTTTATTTGGAAGTGTAATTGAAATATTCGAAAGATTAGGGGTTTAACTTGATTTGCGGTACAATTATGAGTAACCGAATGGATTGCAGGGAATGCTCGGTAATCAAGATATCTAAAAATAATTATATGAAATGAACCAGAATTTCGATACGATTATTATGATATCGAAAAAAATCTGATCGGAAACAGTTTTTTGTGCAGCTAAAATTCAGGCCGAAAAGTCGAATCATCGTAATTCTTTCACAAAAAGTCAATTGAACTCAAAATACACTTTACTTTAGTTATTAGAACAACTGTAGTGGCCCACTACCGGATAGTCCCGCTAGCATAGGATATCCGAAAGGAGGTCATCACAAGTGTGATATAGAACAATAACATACAACACCATAATACTATCCTTAGATAAACTCAGCGGAAGCTAACATAAAGGTTTACAACATCTTAGACCATAGTCTAAACAAAATGAAATACAAGGGCACTAACAAATTTTACAACATAAAATTTCCTCACACTTGCCCTCATCACAAATGCTAACATAGACCATCTAATTTGGAAGGTCTCTGTACACTTCTAACCCTGGGCTTTAGCCCCACTGGGCTCGCCCTCAACCACTGCTCTACTTGTACCTGGAATGACATGAGAGTAAACAAGGTGAGCCACAAGGCTCAGCAAGTGTATTTATAAAGCATGGAGATATAGAATCAAAGGCAGGGATAATCAAGATAGAATAAACAACTCTATGAGGAGATATTAGTATAACGCGACTCATAAGTTCTCGGTTTACATTAATTTCCCATGCCGTGATTATTACATATATTATGCACTCGTTCCCATGCTCATGCATATGCACCAATAGTAGGGAATTTTTTTCTGCATAATTCTCAAGGCTCTCACGGCCTATATATATATATATATCCATTCATGAATATACATGCATCAGGAAAATACATCAACAAATGATAACAATTTGAGCCACGCCTTCTGGGTTGATGGCCACCTCACCCGCGTCAAGCGCTCATAGGATATCCTTTCTCATCCACGGACTTAGCCGTCGCGCAAAATAATAGGTGCGCAAATTAGTATAATCATGCATCACATATGCATATCCCATTTCATGTCAATCCTCAATGATTAAGAAAAATCTCAAATCATGCTTAACATGCACAATTACATAAATTAAAGTGTGCACTATCTTATGATCACAGGGTAAATTTTAATACATTTATTGACTCATACTTATAGAAATGCCCAAACCAATATTTACGGTATATTTTTACCCCAATGATAATCGCAAGGAATCAAAATTTATACATGCAAGAAACACTAAATCTTGCATGACACTAGACCCTAATGAATAAATGTCATTCCTTAAGAAATATAGGGTGACACAAAACCCTGTTTAGATTTTTGCAATGTTCAACAAGAAAACGAATTAATATTGCAAGATTTATCGAAATAAGGAAAATAAAACCCTTTTATCCAACAATGAGGGTTATCAAGAATAATTCAAAAAAATAATGGAAGAACTATACAAAAATCATAATTTTAAACGTAGGAAGGATAGACTACATAGGAAGAGTTGAATAACAACATATTTCAGAAATTTCCAGATTTCAAGCATATTTTCAAAAATCCAATCTGGGCTCAATATTTGGTCAAATACCACAAACGATATACCAAATCAAAGCCTAATGAGTCTAGTTTCTGGAACATCAACTGGATTTGAAATCGGAAATAACCACAAGGAGATATTCCACAAAAACCGAAACAAGGCAGAATTTGTAACAGTAATTTACAGAATTCTACATAGAATTCAACAAGGTTGTTATGGGTACAAATCATAACCAAAAATTTCAAATCTTATACCGAATCGAAGCCCATGAAGTCTATTTTATATAAAAATAAATGGATCACAATTTGGATATAACCACAGAGCATTATACCCCAAAAACCGAAGCAAGAACAGATTATTCAAAAATAGAGCAGAAAATTTCCAGATTCTGGGCAAGAATTTACAAGGATACTGTAGGCTCAAAACACAGCCAAAAATTCTAAAAAATTTACCAAATGAAGATTATCAAGTCTAGTTTATACAGAAACAAACGGAACTTGAATCGGATATAACCACAGAGAGTTATACCCTAAAGAGTACAACAAGGTCAGTTTACTCGAAAGCAGTAAAATTTCCAGATCTTAGCAGGGATTTACAAGGCTATAACATGATCAAATATTAGTCAAAAAATTCGATTCTTGTGTCTAGAATGAAGATTAAGATGTCTAGTTTACAACCCAACAAACGGATCTCAATTTGGATATAAACACAAGGAGTTATAGACCCAAGAACATAACATGGTCAGTGAATCCGAGAATAAGAATTTAAGAGCAACAACTTAAAAATGAAGGAAACAAGCCTTCTAAGATGGAAACAAGGTTGAAGAACTTGCATTAAAATATAATCAAGAGAAGAAGAACTTACACAATCATAAGGAGAAGAAGAAGAAGAAGATCTTGAATTTGAAACAAGAAGGAAGGGAACTTGCCTTAGATGGTTGCAAATCCAAAGAGATGAAGACACCCCCTTGAAATTGAAAATTCCATAGTCTCCACTTAAAGCTTCAATGAAGAAGAACAATGGAGGAAGAAGAGACAATCGGGAGAGGGAGAAGAAGAAGGGAACAAGAAAGTAAGAAGAAGAAAATGAGGGAAAAAATGTGGGAGACTTGTCTCCCAACACCTTTCAATCCATCTCCCTTTTAATTTTCTCTAATTTGCCCTTCATACTAACACACACAATTCACATATCTCTTACCCATTTTGGTCATTTTATCATTTTCTTAATCTTTTTTCTTTTTAATTAAGATACCATTCTCTATGCCCATGGCCCAAGCCCAAGTCAAAATATATAGCCCAAGCCCAAGTCAAAATATATGGCCCAATCCAATTTAAGGCCCAATGCACTTTTCTTGAGATTTGGGTTCAACCCAATTCATTTACACTTAAGATTTAATTATTTATCAATGGTCTAATTCAAATAAGGCCCAAACCCATTTAGCCCACAACTTTGAGACTTTTTCACACCAAATATTATTTTCATTAATTTACCCCCATTACCAACTCATATAATATTTTTAACAATTAATTAATAAAGGCAACAACTCTAATGTGCAAACTAAAATACCCATAACACCTAGACCCACTAACGGGTCGTTACAGTTTCTCCCCCCCTTAAGGGAATTTGGTCCCCCAAATTCATACCTAGTCAGTCAAATAGCCGGGGAAAGCGACGTATCATCTCATTCTCGAGCTCCTAAGTAGCCTCATCTGGAGGATGACGTAGCCACTAGACTTTAACAAACGGAATTGACCGATTTCGCAACACTTTTTCTTTTCGCTCCAAAATGCTAACAGGCATTTCTTCATATGAAGCATCCTCTCTAACCTCTAAATCTCGATAATCTATCACGTGTTGGGGGTTTGACACATATTTCCTCAATACAGATACATGAAAAACATTGTGCATCCCTAACAACTGAGGAAGTAACGTTAACTTGTAAACCAAGGATCCATTTTCTCCAAAATCTCAAACGGCCCGATATAGTGAGGATTGAGTTTCCCCAAAACTCCAAATTAGCACGCACCTATCATGGCACTACCCTAGTCCATACCTCGAGCTTAACGAGATATTCACCACACCACTCTCCTAACTAGGAATTATTTCATGTTCAACAAAGATAATGAGACTTTTCTTACTATCCGACGTCACTTGCCAACTGGGGTCACTTCCCTTACCTAATTACCAACCTAGCCTCAATCATCTTTGTTTAAGCTACAATCTTCATATTCTCAGACTTATTGGGCTACCTCGATATTCGTGCCTTACATTGAAATAAGCGCATCATCTTGATTTGCGTGTTAACTTCAAAATTTGCACAAGTCACTTCATCTTAAGTCCCGAAGCACCTTTGACTGAGCCTCAAAGCACTTCCTTGGTATGTGTGCCTTGACCTTGAAACGCATGCAAATTCTCGATTCTCGTGCATCACCTCAATTCTGGTGCACTATCTCGATTTTTTTTTGTGCACCGTCTCAAAACACGTGCCCGAACCCCCTTTTTTTTTTTTTTTTTTTTCAAAATCTTTGAAATATTAGTAAATCTCCATTTCCTATTTTCTAGGGATTTTTTTTTTTTATATATATATATATTTTAAGGATTTTCTGGTATATATATTATATATATATTTATATATATATATATTTTTACATATATATTATTATATATATATATTTTTTATTTCTCCTTCCTTCTCATTCTTCTCCCGAATTCCCTTCTTCTTCCTTCTTCCTTCTTCTTTCCTCTTCTGCAATGCACAATTAGGGCAACAGCCACCGTGCACCGCCTCCATCGGCCGTCTCCACCATAGCCATCGCAGCACCTGCGTAACCAGCAGCCGCAAGCCACCGCGTGACTTCCTCATGCCCTAGCCGCCGATCACCATCTTCTTCTTCCTCTTCCTCTTCTCTGCAACTCACAAATCGGCCAATCAGCAACCGACCGCGAGCCTCGCCACCACCTCCGACGACTGCCATCGCCAGCTCGGCAACCACCCCAGCGTTGCATCGCCATCAGCCACAAGCCATCGCTTGGCTTCCTCACGCCTAGTCACGGATCACTAGCTCCTCCCAACCATCACTGCCGGCACAATCGGCCGACACCTTGGCCAGATCCGGTCACGCAGTCACCGCTGCTTACTCCCTCGCACAGCCGTCGGCCCTTGCTCGGCTTCCCTCAGCCGCCACAGCGACCCTCGTCGCCTCTGCAACTGCTGTCATATCGGGGTCGATTCGACCCAATCGGTCTGACCCGACTGGACTCGGCACAAACCGACCCGATCTAACTCGGCCCGACCCGACCAGATCCGACTCGGCCCGACCCGACCAGATCCGACTCGGCCTGACCCGACCCGATCCAACTCGGCCTGACCCGACCCGATCCAACTCGGCCTGACCCGACCGGACTTGATCCGCTTCAGGTTTGACCCACTAGATCTGACCCCTATCTAATTTGACTTATCAGATTAGATCTAACCCATATCTGATTTGATCCATTCAATTAGATCTAACACATATCTGATTTGCTTAGATCTAACCAAATCCATATCTATCATGCCAAGGCACAACACAATGAACCCCCGGTCTCGATGTGGTGCCTGTGTAGTCTTAAATAGAGGATGTCATCCACAGTGCATTTTTGCTCCTTATTTTCGTTGTGAGAGTGGTACTGCTCATTTTGCTACCGTTCGTGAAGTTTATACTACCAGAAATGTCGTCAACCTCTTGACTCCGCTTTCGGTAAATGACCGATTTTTGGGCTTCCGATACACTTCTCTTTGAAGCTCAAGCCCGGCTTCAGGATCCTGTTTATGGGTGTGTATCTCACATTCTTGCTCTTCAGCAACAGGTTAGTGAGCTGCAAGCCTATCGAGCTTATTTGCAAGATTCACTATTCGCATATTATTCTTCGCATCCCCAACTTGTTCCTCCATTTGATCCAAATTTCAACTGGAGCTCTAGTCCTCCCACCATCCCAGAGGCTACTCTACCTCACCCTGGCGAAACGAACAGCAGCCAGATGCCGCTCTTGGATGACCTTGATGAGCTAGGTCCAGTCATCTTTGGCCACCGCCGACGTCCTTGAGCATTGGCACATTATCAGTTTTTATGGTTTGCCCCCCTCTTTTTTTTTTTTTTTTTTTTTTTTTTTTTTTTTTTTTTACTGTACGGCTTGATCTCTTGTATTATATTTGAACATATGGAATGAATGTTATGTTTTGAGTACTTTCACATTTCATTCCCTTGTCCTTCCCTCAATAGCATATCAATTACAAACAAATTATCTCAACCTCTTACAATTTTTAATAATTAATCACATCGAGGTAAATGATATCGAATCTTAATTGTCATCTCATTCGAAGATTGGAAATTTACATCCTAAGTCAAGCTACACAAACTTCTGAACCGCCGCGCCATGCTAGTGGCACTATCATGACACTACAATCCCCACGAAAATTAGGCTTAGTCCAGACATAACCTATAGTTCACTCTAGGTCTTCGGCGTTTAATCGTCTCTACAACAGACTGGTTATTCCATATAGAGGGTCACGGTCCCTCAACATGAGCTAACCTAGTGGCCACCTCCCACCTGCATTCAGTGGTCCCTAGCATTAAACCCATCACTGATAGGCATCACCTGTAGTATTATTCCATGCTAGAGCCATTCCTCATTCCGTGGGTTTCACTCTCTATGGACATCTTGAGACAATACATGGTCTCAATATTCGGCGAACCACTTCATCACCTCTTCACTGCTATAAAGGACTTAACCCCTCATTTTCAAACACAATCAAATTATCTTTTGAACGTTATCTTAGCTTAACTTCATTCAAACCACTAAACACACCCTTAACTCTACTTGTCATTCCTATGTGTACAAAGACTCCTCTCATCCCAACTTTTGCTCTTATAACCTACCAATAATCCCCCGTCCAGTGTCCCCGGTCCAGTACCCCCAGCCTGTGGCTAATACACGGTAACTGGTCCAGTACCCCCAGCCTTAGGCTAGTACACGGTCCCAACACACGGCCCGAGTTGCTCTGATACCAAAACTGTAGTGGCCCACTACCGGATAGTCCCGCTAGCATAGGATATCCGAAAGGAGGTCATCACAAGTGTGATATAGAACAATAACATACAACACCATAATACTATCCTTAGATAAACTCAGCGGAAGCTAACATAAAGGTTTACAACATCTTAGACCATAGTCTAAACAAAATGAAATACAAGGGCACTAACAAATTTTACAACATAAAATTTCCTCACACTTGCCCTCATCACAAATGCTAACATAGACCATCTAATTTGGAAGGTCTCTGTACACTTCTAACCCTGGGCTTTAGCCCCACTGGGCTCGCCCTCAACCACTGCTCTACTTGTACCTGGAATGACATGAGAGTAAACAAGGTGAGCCACAAGGCTCAGCAAGTGTATTTATAAAGCATGGAGATATAGAATCAAAGGCAGGGATAATCAAGATAGAATAAACAACTCTATGAGGAGATATTAGTATAACGCGACTCATAAGTTCTCGGTTTACATTAATTTCCCATGCCGTGATTATTACATATATTATGCACTCGTTCCCATGCTCATGCATATGCACCAATAGTAGGGAATTTTTTTCTGCATAATTCTCAAGGCTCTCACGGCCTATATATATATATATATCCATTCATGAATATACATGCATCAGGAAAATACATCAACAAATGATAACAATTTGAGCCACGCCTTCTGGGTTGATGGCCACCTCACCCGCGTCAAGCGCTCATAGGATATCCTTTCTCATCCACGGACTTAGCCGTCGCGCAAAATAATAGGTGCGCAAATTAGTATAATCATGCATCACATATGCATATCCCATTTCATGTCAATCCTCAATGATTAAGAAAAATCTCAAATCATGCTTAACATGCACAATTACATAAATTAAAGTGTGCACTATCTTATGATCACAGGGTAAATTTTAATACATTTATTGACTCATACTTATAGAAATGCCCAAACCAATATTTACGGTATATTTTTACCCCAATGATAATCGCAAGGAATCAAAATTTATACATGCAAGAAACACTAAATCTTGCATGACACTAGACCCTAATGAATAAATGTCATTCCTTAAGAAATATAGGGTGACACAAAACCCTGTTTAGATTTTTGCAATGTTCAACAAGAAAACGAATTAATATTGCAAGATTTATCGAAATAAGGAAAATAAAACCCTTTTATCCAACAATGAGGGTTATCAAGAATAATTCAAAAAAATAATGGAAGAACTATACAAAAATCATAATTTTAAACGTAGGAAGGATAGACTACATAGGAAGAGTTGAATAACAACATATTTCAGAAATTTCCAGATTTCAAGCATATTTTCAAAAATCCAATCTGGGCTCAATATTTGGTCAAATACCACAAACGATATACCAAATCAAAGCCTAATGAGTCTAGTTTCTGGAACATCAACTGGATTTGAAATCGGAAATAACCACAAGGAGATATTCCACAAAAACCGAAACAAGGCAGAATTTGTAACAGTAATTTACAGAATTCTACATAGAATTCAACAAGGTTGTTATGGGTACAAATCATAACCAAAAATTTCAAATCTTATACCGAATCGAAGCCCATGAAGTCTATTTTATATAAAAATAAATGGATCACAATTTGGATATAACCACAGAGCATTATACCCCAAAAACCGAAGCAAGAACAGATTATTCAAAAATAGAGCAGAAAATTTCCAGATTCTGGGCAAGAATTTACAAGGATACTGTAGGCTCAAAACACAGCCAAAAATTCTAAAAAATTTACCAAATGAAGATTATCAAGTCTAGTTTATACAGAAACAAACGGAACTTGAATCGGATATAACCACAGAGAGTTATACCCTAAAGAGTACAACAAGGTCAGTTTACTCGAAAGCAGTAAAATTTCCAGATCTTAGCAGGGATTTACAAGGCTATAACATGATCAAATATTAGTCAAAAAATTCGATTCTTGTGTCTAGAATGAAGATTAAGATGTCTAGTTTACAACCCAACAAACGGATCTCAATTTGGATATAAACACAAGGAGTTATAGACCCAAGAACATAACATGGTCAGTGAATCCGAGAATAAGAATTTAAGAGCAACAACTTAAAAATGAAGGAAACAAGCCTTCTAAGATGGAAACAAGGTTGAAGAACTTGCATTAAAATATAATCAAGAGAAGAAGAACTTACACAATCATAAGGAGAAGAAGAAGAAGAAGATCTTGAATTTGAAACAAGAAGGAAGGGAACTTGCCTTAGATGGTTGCAAATCCAAAGAGATGAAGACACCCCCTTGAAATTGAAAATTCCATAGTCTCCACTTAAAGCTTCAATGAAGAAGAACAATGGAGGAAGAAGAGACAATCGGGAGAGGGAGAAGAAGAAGGGAACAAGAAAGTAAGAAGAAGAAAATGAGGGAAAAAATGTGGGAGACTTGTCTCCCAACACCTTTCAATCCATCTCCCTTTTAATTTTCTCTAATTTGCCCTTCATACTAACACACACAATTCACATATCTCTTACCCATTTTGGTCATTTTATCATTTTCTTAATCTTTTTTCTTTTTAATTAAGATACCATTCTCTATGCCCATGGCCCAAGCCCAAGTCAAAATATATAGCCCAAGCCCAAGTCAAAATATATGGCCCAATCCAATTTAAGGCCCAATGCACTTTTCTTGAGATTTGGGTTCAACCCAATTCATTTACACTTAAGATTTAATTATTTATCAATGGTCTAATTCAAATAAGGCCCAAACCCATTTAGCCCACAACTTTGAGACTTTTTCACACCAAATATTATTTTCATTAATTTACCCCCATTACCAACTCATATAATATTTTTAACAATTAATTAATAAAGGCAACAACTCTAATGTGCAAACTAAAATACCCATAACACCTAGACCCACTAACGGGTCGTTACAACAACCTTTTGGTTGTTTAATGTTGAAACAAAGGTACCAGCGATCAAATCGAACAATAGGACGTAAGCGTAATTTCTTCATTTTTCCCGACTTTGGTCGTAAAAAAAATTCTTTTTTTTTTGTCAATTTTCAATGGTGGAAAGAAGATAATTTCATATGATTTTAAGTGTAGTTTTATTTGGAAGTGTAATTGAAATATTCGAAAGATTAGGGGTTTAACTTGATTTTCGGTACAATTATGAGTAACCGAATAGATTGCAGGGAGTGCTTCGAAATCAAGATATTTAAAAATAATTATATGAAACGAACCAGAATTTCAATACCATTATTATGATATCGAAAAAAATCTGATCGGAAACAGTTTTTTGTGCAACTAAAATCCAGGCCGAAAAGTCGAATCGTCGTAATTCGTTCACAAAAAGTCAATTGAACTCAAAATACATTTTAATTTAGTTATTAGAACAACCTTTTGGTTGTTTAATGTTGAAACAAAGGTACTAGCGATCAAATCGAACAATAGGACATAAGCGTAATTTCTTCATTTTTCCCGACTTTGGTCGAAAAAAAAAATTCTTTTTTTTTTTTGTCAATTTTCAATGGTGGAATGAAGATAATTTCATATGACTTTAAGTGTAGTTTTATTTGGAAGTGTAATTGAAATATTCGAAAGATTAGGGGTTTAACTTGATTTTCGGTACAATTATGAGAAACCGAATGGATTGCAGGGAGGGCTCCGAAATCAAGATATTTAAAAATAATTATATGAAAGGAACCAGAATTTTGATACGATTATTATGACATAAAAAAAAATCTGATCGGAATCAGTTTTTTGTGCAGCTAAAATTCAGGCCGAAAAGTCGAATCGTCGTAATTCGTTCACAAAAAGTCAATTGAACTCAAAATACACTTTAATTTAGTTATTAGAACAACCTTTTGGTTGTTTAATGTTGAAACAAAGGTACTAGCGATCAAATCGAACAATAGGACGTAAGCGTAATTTCTTCATTTTTCCCGACTTTGGTCGAAAAAAAAAATTCATTTTTTTTTCAATTTTCAATGGTGGAATGAAGGTAATTTCATATGGTTTTAAGCGGAGTTTTATTTGGAAGTGTAATTGAAATATTCGAAAGATTAGGAGTTTAACTTGATTTTCGGTACAATTATGAGTAACCGAATGGATTGCAGGGAGTGCTCTGTAATCAAGATATCTAAAAATAAATATATGAAACGAACCAGAATTTCGATACAATTATTATGACATCAAAAAAAATCTGATCGGAATCAGTTTTTTGTGCAGTTAAAATTCAGGCCGAAAAGTCGAATCGTCGTAATTCGTTCACAAAAAGTCAATTGAACTCAAAATACACTTTAATTTAGTTATTAGAACAACCTTTTGGTTGTTTAATGTTGAAACAAAAGTTCTAGCGATCAAATCGAACAATAGGACGTAAGCGTAATTTCTTCATTTTTCCTGACTTTGGTCGAAAAAAAAAAATTTTTTTTTTTTTTTGTCAATTTTCAATGGTGGAATGAAGATAATTTCATATGGTTTTAAGTGTAGTTTTATTTGGAAGTGTAATTGAAATATTCGAAAGATTAGGGGTTTAACTTGATTTTCGGTACAATTATGAGTAACCGAATGGATTGCAGGGATTGCTCTGAAATCAAGATATCTAAAAATAAATATATGAAACGAACCAGAATTTCGATACGATTATTATGACATCGAAAAAAATCTGATCAGAATCAGTTTTTTGTGCAGCTAAAATTCAGGCCGAAAAGTCGAATCGTCGTAATTCGTTCACAAAAAGTCAATTGAACTCAAAATACATTTTAATTTAGTTATTAGAACAACCTTTTGGTTGTTTAATGTTGAAACAAAGGTACTAGCGATCAAATCGAACAATAGGACATAAGCGTAATTTCTTCATTTTTCCCGACTTTGGTCGAAAAAAAAAATTCTTTTTTTTTTTTGTCAATTTTCAATGGTGGAATGAAGATAATTTCATATGACTTTAAGTGTAGTTTTATTTGGAAGTGTAATTGAAATATTCGAAAGATTAGGGGTTTAACTTGATTTTCGGTACAATTATGAGAAACCGAATGGATTGCAGGGAGGGCTCCGAAATCAAGATATTTAAAAATAATTATATGAAAGGAACCAGAATTTTGATACGATTATTATGACATAAAAAAAAATCTGATCGGAATCAGTTTTTTGTGCAGCTAAAATTCAGGCCGAAAAGTCGAATCGTCGTAATTCGTTCACAAAAAGTCAATTGAACTCAAAATACACTTTAATTTAGTTATTAGAACAACCTTTTGGTTGTTTAATGTTGAAACAAAGGTACTAGCGATCAAATCGAACAATAGGACGTAAGCGTAATTTCTTCATTTTTCCCGACTTTGGTCGTAAAAAAAATTCTTTTTTTTTTTTCAATTTTCAATGGTGGAAAGAAGATAATTTCATATGATTTTAAGTGTAGTTTTATTTGGAAGTGTAATTGAAATATTCGAAAGATTAGGGGTTTAACTTGATTTTCGGTACAATTATGAGTAACCGAATGGATTGCAGGGAGTGCTTCGAAATCAAGATATCTAAAAATAAAAATATGAAACGAACCAGAATTTCGATACGATTATTATGACATCGAAAAAAATCTGATCGAAATCAGTTTTTTGTGCAGCTAAAATTCAGGTCGAAAAGTCGAATCCTCGTAATTCGTTCACAAAAAGTCAATTAAACTCAAAATACACTTTAATTTAGTTATTAGAACAATCTTTTGATTGTTTAATGTGGAAACGGAAGTACTAGCGATCAAGATTAGGGGTTTCACTTGATTTTCGGTACAATTATCAGTAACCGAATGGATTGCAGGGAGTGCTCCGAAATCAAGATATCTAAAAAAAATTATATGAAAGGAACCAGAATTTTGATACGATTTTTATGACATCAAAAAAAACTGATCGGAAACAGTTTTTTGTGCAGCTAAAATTCAGGCCGAAAAGTCGAATCGTCGTAATTCGTTCACAAAAAGTCAATTGAACTCAAAATACACTTTAATTTAGTTATTAGAACAACCTTTTGGTTGTTTAATGTTGAAACAAAAGTACTAGCGATCAAATCGAACAATAGGACGTAAGCGTAATTTCTTCATTTTTCCTGACTTGGGTCGAAAAAAAAAATTTCTTTTTTTTTTTTTGTCAGTTTTCAATGGTGGAATGAAGATAATTACTTATGGCTTTAAGCGTAGTTTTATTTGGAAGTGTAATTGAAATATTCGACAGATTAGGGGTTTAACTTGATTTTCGGTACAATTATAAGTAACCGAACGAATTGCAGGGAGTGCTCTAAAATCAAGATATCTAAAAATAAAAATATGAAACGAACCAGAATTTCGATACGATTATTATGATAGCGAAAAAAATCAGATCGGAATCAATTTTTTGTGCAGCTAAAATTCAGGCCGAAAAGTCGAATCGTCGTAATTCGTCCACAAAAAGTCAATTGAACTCAAAATACACTTTAATTTAGTTATTAGAACAACCTTTTGGTTGTTTAATGTTGAAACAAAAGTACTAGCGATCAAATCGAACAATAGGACGTAAGCGTAATTTCTTCATTTTTCCCGACTTTGGTCGAAAAAAAAATTTCTTTTTTTTTTTTTTGTCAATTTTCAATGGTGGAATGAAGATAATTTCATATGGTTTTAAGTGTAGTTTTATTTGGAAATGTAATTGAAATATTCGAAAGATTAGGGGTTTAACTTGATTTTCGGTACAATTATGAGTAACCGAATGGATTGCAGGGAGTGCTTCGAAATCAAGATATCTAAAAATAAAAATATGAAACGAACCAGAATTTCGATACGATTATTATGACATCAAAAAAAATCTGATCGGAATCAGTTTTTTGTGCAGCTAAAATTCAGGCCGAAAAGTCGAATCGTCGTAATTCGTTCACAAAAAGTCAATTGAACTCAAAATACATTTTAATTTAGTTATTAGAACAACCTTTTGGTTGTTTAATTTTGAAACAAAGGTACTAGCGATCAAATCGAACAATAGGACGTAAGCGTAATTTCTTCATTTTTCCCGACTTTGGTCGAAAAAAAAATTCATTTTTTTTTTTCAATTTTCAATGGTGGAATGAAGAAAATTTCATATGGTGTTAAGTGTAGTTTTCTTTGGAAGTGTAATTGAAATATTCGAAAGATTAGGGGTTTAACTTGATTTGCGGTACAATTATGAGTAATCGATTGGATTGCAGGGAGTGCTCGGAAATCAAGATATCTAAAAATAATTAGATGAAAGGAACTAGAATTTTGATACGATTATTATGACATCAAAAAAAAATCTGATCGGAATCAGTTTTTTGTGCAGCTAAAATTCAGGCCGAAAAGTCGAATCGTCGTAATTCGTTCACAAAAAGTCAATT
The DNA here is from genome assembly GCF_014633365.1 of Diospyros lotus. Taxonomy (NCBI): domain Eukaryota; kingdom Viridiplantae; phylum Streptophyta; class Magnoliopsida; order Ericales; family Ebenaceae; genus Diospyros; species Diospyros lotus. Next base: position 21,905,019 of record NC_068346.1, on the reverse strand, counting down.
GAACTCAAAATACACTTTAATTTAGTTGTTAGAACAACCTTTTGGTTGTTTAATGTTGAAACAAAGGTACTAGCGATCAAATCGAACAATAGGACGTAAGCGTAATTTCTTCATTTTTCCCGACTTTGGTCGAAAAAAAAAATTCATTTTTTTTTTTCAATTTTCAATGGTGGAATGAAGGTAATTTCATATGGTTTTAAGTGTAGTTTTTTTGGAAGTGTAATTGAAATATTCGAAAGATTAGGGGTTTAAGTTGATTTGCGGTACAATTATGAGTAATCGAATGGATTATAGGGAGTGCTCGGAAATCAAGATATCTAAAAATAATTATACGAAACGAACCAGAATTTCGATACGATTATTATGACATCAAAAAAAATCTGATCGGAATCAGTTTTTTGTGCAGCTAAAATTCAGGCCGAAAAGTCGAATCGTCGTAATTCGTTCACAAAAAGTCAATTGAACTCAAAATACACTTTAATTTAGTTATTAGAACAACCTTTTGGTTGTTTAATGTTGAAACAAAGGTACTAGCGATCAAATCGAACAATAGGACGTAAGCGTAATTTCTTCATTTTTCCCGACTTTGGTCGAAAAAAAAAATTCATTTTTTTTTTTCAATTTTCAACGGTGGAATGAAGGTAATTTCATATGGTTTTAAGTGTAGTTTTCTTTGGAAGTGTAATTGAAATATTCGAAAGATTAGGGGTTTAAGTTGATTTGCGGTACAATTATGAGTAATCGAATGGATTACAGGGAGTGCTCGGAAATCAAGATATCTAAAAATAATTATACGAAACGAACCAGAATTTCGATACGATTATTATGACATCAAAAAAAATCTGATCGGAAACAGTTTTTTGTGCAGCTAAAATTCAGACCGAAAAGTCGAATCGTCGTAATTCGTTCACAAAAAGTCAATTGAACTCAAAATACACTTTAATTTAGTTATTAGAACAACCTTTTGGTTGTTTAATGTTGAAACAAAAGTTCTAGCGATCAAATCGAACAATAGGACGTATGCGTAATTTCTTCATTTTTCCTGACTTTGGTCGAAAAAAAAATTTCTTTTTTTTTTTTTTGTCAATTTTCAATGGTGGAATGAAGATAATTTCATATGGTTTTAAGTGTAGTTTTATTTGGAAGTGTAATTGAAATATTCGAAAGATTAGGGGTTTAACTTGATTTTCGGTACAATTATGAGTAACCGAATGGATTGCAGGGATAGCTCTGAAATCAAGATATCTAAAAATAAATATATGAAACGAACCAGAATTTCGATACGATTATTATGACATCGAAAAAAATCTAATCGGAATCAGTTTTTTGTGCAGCTAAAATTCAGGCCGAAAAGTCGAATCGTCGTAATTCGTTCACAAAAAGTCAATTGAACTCAAAATACACTTTAATTTAGTTATTAGAACAACCTTTTGGTTGTTTAATGTTGAAACAAAGGTACTAGCGATCAAATCGAACAATAGGACGTAAGCGTAATTTCTTCATTTTTCCCGACTTTGGTCGTAAAAAAAATTCTATTTTTTTTGTCAATTTTCAATGGTGGAAAGAAGATAATTTCATATGATTTTAAGTGTAGTTTTATTTGGAAGTGTAATTGAAATATTCGAAAGATTAGGGGTTTAACTTGATTTTCGGTACAATTATGAGTAACCGAATGGATTGCAAGGAGTGCTTCGAAATCAAGATATCTAAAAATAAAAATATGAAACGAACCAGAATTTCGATACGATTATTATGACATTGAAAAAAATTTGATCGAAATCAGTTTTTTGTGCAGCTAAAATTCAGGTCGAAAAGTCGAATCCTCGCAATTCGTTCACAAAAAGTCAATTGAACTCAAAATACACTTTAATTTAGTTATTAGAACAATCTTTTGATTGTTTAATGTGGAAACAGAAGTACTAGCGATCAAGATTAGGGGTTTCACTTGATTTTCGGTACAATTATGAGTAACCGAATGGATTGCAGGGAGTGCTTCGAAATCAAGATATCTAAAAAAAATTATATGAAAGGAACCAGAATTTTGATACGATCTTTATGACATAAAAAAAAATCTGATCGGAAATAGTTTTTTGTGCAGCTAAAATTCAGGCCGAAAAGTCGAATCGTCGTAATTCGTTCACAAAAAGTCAATTGAACTCAAAATACACTTTAATTTAGTTATTAGAACAACCTTTTGGTTGTTTAATGTTGAAACAAAAGTACTAGCGATCAAATCGAACAATAGGACGTAAGCGTAATTTCTTCATTTTTCCCGACATTGGTCGAAAAAAAAATTTCTTTTTTTTTTTTTGTCAATTTTCAATGGTGGAATGAAGATAATTTCATATGGCTTTAAGTGTAGTTTTATTTGGAAGTGTAATTGAAATATTCGAAAGATTAGGGGTTTAACTTGATTTTCGGTACAATTATGAGTAACCGAATGGATTGCAGGGAGGGCTCTGAAATCAAGATATCTAAAAATAAAAATATGAAACGAACCAGAATTTCGATACGATTATTATGACATCGAAAAAAATCTGATCGGAATCAGTTTTTTGTGCAGCTAAAATTCAGGCCGAAAAGTCAAATCGTCGTAATTCGTTCACAAAAAGTCAATTGAACTCAAAATACATTTTAATTTAGTTATTAGAACAACCTTTTGGTTGTTTAATTTTGAAACAAAGGTACTAGCGATCAAATCGAACAATAGGACGTAAGCGTAATTTCTTCATTTTTCCCGACTTTGGTCGAAAAAAAAATTCATTTTTTTTTTTCAATTTTCAATGGTGGAATGGAGAAAATTTCATATGGTGTTAAGTGTAGTTTTCTTTGGAAGTGTAATTGAAATATTCGAAAGATTAGGGGTTTAACTTGATTTGCGGTACAATTATGAGTAATCGATTGGATTGCAGGGAGTGCTCGGAAATCAAGATATCTAAAAATAATTATATGAAACGAACCAGAATTTTGATACGATTATTATGACATCAAAAAAAATCTGATCGGAATCAGTTTTTTGTGCAGCTAAAATTCAGGCCGAAAAGTCGAATCGTCGTAATTCGTTCACAAAAAGTCAATTGAACTCAAAATACACTTTAATTTAGTTTTTAGAACAACCTTTTGGTTGTTTAATGTTGAAACAAAGGTACTAGCGATCAAATCGAACAATAGGACATAAGCGTAATTTCTTCATTTTTCCCGACATTGGTCGAAAAAAAAAATTCTTTTTTTTTTTGTCAATTTTCAATGGTGGAATGAAGATAATTTCATATGACTTTAAGTGTAGTTTTATTTGGAAGTGTAATTGAAATATTCGAAAGATTAGGGGTTTAACTTGATTTTCGGTACAATTATGAGTAACCGAATGGATTGCAGGGAGTGCTCCGAAATCAAGATATTTAAAAATAATTATATGAAAGGAACTAGAATTTTGATACGATTATTATGACATCAAAAAAAATCTGATCGGAATCAGTTTTTTGTGCAGCTAAAATTCAGGCCGAAAAGTCGAATCGTCGTAATTCGTTCACAAAAAGTCAATTGAACTCAAAATACACTTTAATTTAGTTGTTAGAACAACCTTTTGGTTGTTTAATGTTGAAACAAAGGTACTAGCGATCAAATCGAACAATAGGACATAAGCGTAATTTCTTCATTTTTCCCGACATTGGTCGAAAAAAAAAATTCTTTTTTTTTTTGTCAATTTTCAATGGTGGAATGAAGATAATTTCATATGACTTTAAGTGTAGTTTTATTTGGAAGTGTAATTGAAATATTCGAAAGATTAGGGGTTTAACTTGATTTTCGGTACAATTATGAGTAACCGAATGGATTGCAGGGAGTGCTCCGAAATCAAGATATTTAAAAATAATTATATGAAAGGAACTAGAATTTTGATACGATTATTATGACATCAAAAAAAATCTGATCGGAATCAGTTTTTTGTGCAGCTAAAATTCAGGCCGAAAAGTCGAATCGTCGTAATTCGTTCACAAAAAGTCAATTGAACTCAAAATACACTTTAATTTAGTTGTTAGAACAACCTTTTGGTTGTTTAATGTTGAAACAAAGGTACTAGCGATCAAATCGAGCAATAGGACGTAAGCGTAATTTCTTCATTTTTCCCGACTTTGGTCGAAAAAAAAAATTCATTTTTTTTTTTCAATTTTCAATGGTGGAATGAAGGTAATTTCATATGGTTTTCAGTGTAGTTTTCTTTGGAAGTGTAATTGAAATATTCGAAAGATTAGGGGTTTAAGTTGATTTGCGGTACAATTATGAGTAATCGAATGGATTACAGGGAGTGCTCGGAAATCAAGATATCTAAAAATAATTATACGAAACGAACCAGAATTTCGATACGATTATTATGACATCAAAAAAAATCTAATCGGAATCAGTTTTTTGTGCAGCTAAAATTCAGGCCGAAAAGTCGAATGGTCGTAATTCGTTCACAAAAAGTCAATTGAACTCAAAATACACTTTAATTTAGTTTTTAGAACAACCTTTTGGTTGTTTAATGTTGAAACAAAGGTACTAGCGATCAAATCGAACAATAGGACGTAAGCGTAATTTCTTCATTTTTCCCGACTTTGGTCGTAAAAAAAATTCTATTTTTTTTGTCAATTTTCAATGGTGGAAAGAAGATAATTTCATATGATTTTAAGTGTAGTTTTATTTGGAAGTGTAATTGAAATATTCGAAAGATTAGGGGTTTAACTTGATTTTCGGTACAATTATGAGTAACCGAATGGATTGCAGGGAGTGCTTCGAAATCAAGATATCTAAAAATAAAAATATGAAACGAACCAGAATTTCGATACGATTATTATGACATCGAAAAAAATCTGATCGAAATCAGTTTTTTGTGCAGCTAAAATTCAGGCCGAAAAGTCGAATCCTCGTAATTCGTTCACAAAAAGTCAATTGAACTCAAAATACACTTTAATTTAGTTATTAGAACAATCTTTTGATTGTTTAATGTGGAAACAGAAGTACTAGCGATCAAGATTACGGGTTTCACTTGATTTTCGGTACAATTATGAGTAACCGAATGGATTGCAGGGAGTGCTTCGAAATCAAGATATCTAAAAAAAATTATATGAAAGGAACCAGAATTTTGATACGATTTTTATGACATCAAAAAAAATCTGATCGGAAATAGTTTTTTGTGCAGCTAAAATTCAGGCCGAAAAGTCGAATCGTCGTAATTCGTTCACAAAAAGTCAATTGAACTCAAAATACACCTTAATTTAGTTATTAGAACAACCTTTTGGTTGTTTAATGTTGAAACAAAAGTACTAGCGATCAAATCGAACACTAGGACGTAAGCGTAATTTCTTCTTTTTTCCCGACTTTGGTCCAAAAAAAAATTTCTTTTTTTTTTTTTGTCAATTTTCAATGGTGGAATGAAGATAATTTCATATGGCTTTAAGCGTAGTTTTATTTGGAAGTGTAATTGAAATATTCGAAAGATTAGGGGTTTAACTTGATTTTCGGTACAATTATGAGTAACCGAATGGATTGCAGGGAGTGCTCCGAAATCAAGATATTTAAAAATAATTATATGAAAGGAACTAGAATTTTGATACGATTATTATGACATCAAAAAAAATCTGATCGGAATCAGTTTTTTGTGCAGCTAAAATTCAGGCCGAAAAGTTGAATCGTCGTAATTCGTGCACAAAAAGTCAATTGAACTCAAAATACACTTTAATTTAGTTGTTAGAACAACCTTTTGGTTGTTTAATGTTGAAACAAAGGTACTAGCGATCAAATCGAACAATAGGACGTAAGCGTAATTTCTTCATTTTTCCCGACTTTGGTCGAAAAAAAAAATTCATTTTTTTTTTTCAATTTTAAATGGTGGAATGAAGGTAATTTCATATGGTTTTAAGTGTAGTTTTCTTTGGAAGTGTAATTGAAATATTCGAAAGATTAGGGGTTTAAGTTGATTTGCGGTACAATTATGAGTAATCGAATGGATTACAGGGAGTGCTCGGAAATCAAGATATCTAAAAATAATTATACGAAACGAACCAGAATTTCGATACGATTATTATGACATCAAAAAAAATCTGATCGGAATCAGTTTTTTGTGCAGCTAAAATTCAGGCCGAAAAGTCGAATCGTCGTAATTCGTTCACAAAAAGTCAATTGAACTCAAAATACACTTTAATTTAGTTTTTAGAACAACCTTTTGGTTGTTTAATGTTGAAACAAAAGTTCTAGCGATCAAATCGAACAATAGGACGTAAGCGTAATTTCTTCATTTTTCCCGACTTTGGTCGAAAAAAAAATTTCTTTTTCTTTTTTTGTCAATTTTCAATGATGGAATGAAGATAATTTCATATGGTTTTAAGTGTAGTTTTATTTGGAAGTGTAATTGAAATATTCGAAAGATTAGGAGTTTAACTTGATTTTCGGTACAATTTTGAGTAACCGAATGGATTGCAGGGAGTGCTCTGAAATCAAGATATCTAAAAATAATTATATGAAACGAACCAGAATTTCGATACGATTATTATCACATCAAAAAAAATCTGATCGGAAACAGTTTTTTGTGCAGTTAAAATTCGGGCCGAAAAGTCGAATCGTCGTAATTCGTTCACAAAAAGTCAATTGAACTCAAAATACACTTTAATTTAGTTATTAGAACAACCTTTTGGTTGTTTAATGTTGAAACAAAAGTTCTAGCGATCAAATCGAACAATAGGACGTAAGCGTAATTTCTTCATTTTTCCTGACTTTGGTCGAAAAAAAAATTTCTTTTTTTTTTTTGTCAATTTTCAATGGTGGAATGAAGATAATTTCATATGGTTTTAAGTGTAGTTTTATTTGGAAGTGTAATTGAAATATTCGAAAGATTAGGGGTTTAACTTGATTTTCGGTACAATTATGAGTAACCGAATGGATTGCATGGGAGTGCTCTGAAATCAAGATAACTAAAAATAAATATATGAAACGAACTAGAATTTGGATACGATTATTATGACTTCGAAAAAAATCTAATCGGAATCAGTTTTTTGTGCAGCTAAAATTCAGGCCGAAAAGTAGAATCGTCGTAATTCGTTCACAAAAAGTCAATTAAACTCAAAATACACTTTAATTTAGCTATTAGAACAACCTTTTGGTTGTTTAATGTTGAAACAAAGGTACTAGCGATAAAATCGAACAATAGGACGTAAGCGTAATTTCTTCATTTTTCCCGACTTTGGTCGAAAAAAAAATTCTTTTTTTTTTTGTCAATTTTCAATGGTGGAATGAAGATAATTTCATATTGTTTTAAGTGTAGTTTTATTTGGAAGTGTAATTGAAATATTCGAAAGATTAGGGGTTTAACTTGATTTTCGGTACAATTATGAGTAATCGAATGGATTGCAGGGAGTGCTCGGAAATCAAGATATCTAAAAATAATTATATGAAACGAACCAGAATTTTGATACGATTATTATGACATCAAAAAAAATCTGATCGGAAACAGTTTTTTGTGCAGCTAAAATTCAGGCCGAAAAGTCGAATCGTCGTAATTCGTTCACAAAAAGTCAATTGAACTCAAAATACACTTTAATTTAGTTATTAGAACAACCTTTTGGTTGTTTAATGTTGAAACAAAAGTACTAGCGATCAAATCGAACAATAGGACGTAAGCGTAATTTCTTAATTTTTCCCGACTTTGGTCGAAAAAAAAATTTCTTTTTTTTTTTTGTCAATTTTCAATGTTGGAATGAAGATAATTTCATATGGCTTTAAGTGTAGTTTTATTTGGAAGTGTAATTGAAATATTCGAAAGATTAGGGGTTTAACTTGATTTTCGATACAATTATGAGTAACCGAATAGATTGCAGGGAGTGCTCTGAAATCAAGATATCTAAAAATAAAAATATGAAACGAACCAGAATTTCGATACGATTATTATGACTTCGAAAAAAATCTGATCGGAATCAGTTTTTTGTGCAACTAAAATTCAGGCCGAAAAGTCGAATCGTGGTATTTCGTTCACAAAAAGTCAATTGAACTCAAAATACACTTTAATTTAGTTATTAGAACAACCTTTTGGTTGTTTAATGTTGAAACAAAAGTACTAGCGATAAAATCGAACAATAGGACGTAAGCGTAATTTCTTCATTTTTCCCGACTTTGGTCGTAAAAAAAATCTTTTTTTTTTGTGAATTTTCAAATGGTGGAAAGAAGATAATTTGATATGATTTTAAGTGTAGTTTTATTGGGAAGTGTAATTGAAATATTCGAAAGATTAGGGGTTTAACTTGAATTTCGGTACAATTATGAGTAACCGAATGGATTGCAGGGAGTGCTTCGAAATCAAGATATCAAAAAATAAAAATATGAAACGAACCAGAATTTCGATACGATTATTATGACATCGAAAAAAATCTGATCGAAATCAGTTTTTTGTGCAGCTAAAATTCAGGCCGAAAATTCGAATCGTCGTAATTCGTTCACAAAAAGTCAATTGAACTCAAAATACACTTTAATTTAGTTATTAGAACAACCTTTTGGTTGTTTAATGTTGAAACAAAGGTACTAGCGATCAAATCGAACAATAGGACGTAAGCGTAATTTCTTCATTTTTCCCGACTTTGGTCGAAAAAAAAATTTCTTTTTTTTTTTGTCAATTATCAATGGTGGAATGAATATAATTTCATATGGCTTTAAGTGTAGTTTTATTTGGAAGTGTAATTGAAATATTCGAAAGATTAGGGGTTTAACTTGATTTTCGGTACAATTATGAGTAACCGAATGGATTGCAGGGAGTGTTCCGAAATCAAGATATCTAAAAATAATTATATGAAACAAACCAGAATTTCGATACGATTATTATGACATCGAAAAAAATCTGATCGGAAACAATTTTTTGTGCAGCTAAAACTCAGGCCGAAAAGTCGTATCGTCGTAATTCGTTCACAAAAAGTCAATTGAACTCAAAATACACTTTAATTTAGTTATTAGAACAACCTTTTGGTTGTTTAATGTTGAAACAAAAGTACTAGCGATCAAATCGAACAATAGGACGTAAGCGTAATTTCTTCATTTTTCCCGACTTTGGTCGAAAAAAAAATTTCTTTTTTTTTTTGTCAATTTTCAATGGTGGAATGAAGATAATTTCATATGGTTTTAAGTGTAGTTTTATTTGGAAGTGTAATTGAAATATTCGAAAGATTAGGGGTTTAACTTGATTTTCGGTACAATTATGAGTAACCGAATGGATTGCAGGGAGTGCTCCGAAATCAAGATATCTAAAAAAAAAATATGAAACGAACCAGAATTTCGATACGATTATTATGACATCGAAAAAAATCTGATCGGAAACAGTTTTTTGTGCAGCTAAAATTCAGGCCGAAAAGTCGAATCGTCGTAATTCGTTCACAAAAAGTCAATTGAACTCAAAATACACTTTAATTTAGTTATTAGAACAACCTTTTGGTTGTTTAATGTTGAAACAAAAGTACTAGCGATCAAATCGAACAATAGGACGTAAGCGTAATTTCTTCATTTTTCCCGACTTTGGTCGAAAAAAAAATTTCTTTTTTTTTTTGTCAATTTTCAATGGTGGAATGAAGATAATTTCATATGGTTTTAAGTGTAGTTTTATTTGGAAGTGTAATTGAAATATTCGAAAGATTAGGGGTTTAACTTGATTTTCGGTACAATTATGAGTAACCGAATGGATTGCAGGGAGTGCTCCGAAATCAAGATATCTAAAAAAAAATATGAAACGAACCAGAATTTCGATACGATTATTATGACATCGAAAAAAATCTGATCGGAAACAGTTTTTTGTGCAGCTAAAATTCAGGCCGAAAAGTCGAATCGTCGTAATTCGTTCACAAAAAGTCAATTGAACTCAAAATACACTTTAATTTAGTTATTAGAACAACCTTTTGGTTGTTTAATGTTGAAACAAAAGTACTAGCGATCAAATCGAACAATAGGACGTAAGCGTAATTTCTTCATTTTTCCCGACTTTGGTCGAAAAAAAAATTTCTTTTTTTTTTTTGTCAATTTTCAATGGTGGAATGAAGATAATTTCATATGGTTTTAAGTGTAGTTTTATTTGGAAGTGTAATTGAAATATTCAAAGATTAGGGGTTTAACTTGATTTTCGGTACAATTATGAGTAACCGAATGGATTGCAGGGAGTGCTCCGAAATCAAGATATCTAAAAATAAAAATATGAAACGAACCAGAATTTCGATACGATTATTATGACATCGAAAAAAATCTGATCGGAAACAGTTTTTTGTGCAGCTAAAATTCAGGCCGAAAAGTCGAATCGTCGTAATTCGTTCACAAAAAGTCAATTGAACTCAAAATACACTTTAATTTAGTTATTAGAACAACCTTTTGGTTGTTTAATGTTGAAACAAAAGTACTAGCGATCAAATCGAACAATAGGACGTAAGCGTAATTTCTTCATTTTTCCCGACTTTGGTCGAAAAAAAAATTCTTTTTTTTTTGTCAATTTTCAATGGTGGAATGAAGATAATTTCATATGGTTTTAAGTGTAGTTTTATTTGGAAGTGTAATTGAAATATTCGAAAGATTAGGGGTTTAACTTGATTTTCGGTACAATTATGAGTAACCGAATGGATTGCAGGGAGTGCTCGAAATCAAGATATCTAAAAAAAAATATGAAACGAACCAGAATTTCGATACGATTATTATGACATCGAAAAAAATCTGATCGAAACAGTTTTTTGTGCAGCTAAAATTCAGGCCGAAAAGTCGAATCGTCGTAATTCGTTCACAAAAAGTCAATTGAACTCAAAATACACTTTAATTTAGTTATTAGAACAACCTTTTGGTTGTTTAATGTTGAAACAAAAGTACTAGCGAACAAATCGAACAACAGGACGTAAGCATAATTTCTTCATTTTTCCCGACTTTGGTCGAAAAAAAAATTTCTTTTTTTTTTTTGTCAATTTTCAATGGTGGAATGAAGATAATTTCATATGGTTTTAAGTGTAGTTTTATTTGGAAGTTTAATTGAAATATGCAAATGATTAGGGGTTTATCTTGATTTTCGGTACAATTATGAGTAACTGAATGGATTGCAGGGAGTGCTCCGAAATCAAGATATCTAACAATAATTATATGAAACGAACTAGAATTTCGATACGATTATTATGACATCGAAAAAAATCTGATCGGAAACAGTTTTTTGTGCAGCTAAAATTCAGGCCGAAAAGTCGAATCGTCGTAATTCGTTCACAAAAAGTCAATTGAACTCAAAATACACTTTAATTTAGTTATTAGAACAACCTTTTGGTTGTTTAATGTTGAAACAAAAGTACTAGCGATCAAATCGAACAATAGGACGTAAGCGTAATTTCTTCATTTTTCCCGACTTTGGTCGAAAAAAAAATTTCTTTTTTTTTTTGTCAATTTTCAATGGTGGAATGAAGATAATTTCATATGGTTTTAAGTGTAGTTTTATTTGGAAGTGTAATTGAAATATTCGAAAGATTAGGGGTTTAACTTGATTTTCGGTACAATTATGAGTAACCGAATGGATTGCAGGGAGTGCTCCGAAATCAAGATATCTAAAAAAAATTATATGAAACGAACCAGAATTTCGATACGATTATTATGACATCGAAAAAAATCTGATCGGAAACAGTTTTTTGTGCAGCTAAAATTCAGGCCGAAAAGTCGAATCGTCGTAATTCGTTCACAAAAAGTCAATTGAACTCAAAATACACTTTAATTTAGTTATTAGAACAACCTTTTGGTTGTTTAATGTTGAAACAAAAGTACTAGCGATCAAATCGAACAATAGGACGTAAGCGTAATTTCTTCATTTTTCCCGACTTTGGTCGAAAAAAAAATTCTTTTTTTTTTTGTCAATTTTCAATGGTGGAATGAAGATAATTTCATATGGTTTTAAGTGTAGTTTTATTTGGAAGTGTAATTGAAATATTCAAAGATTAGGGGTTTAACTTGATTTTCGGTACAATTATGAGTAACCGAATGGATTGCAGGGAGTGCTCCGAAATCAAGATATCTAAAAAAAATTATATGAAACGAACCAGAATTTCGATACGATTATTATGACATCGAAAAAAATCTGATCGGAAACAGTTTTTTGTGCAGCTAAAATTCAGGCCGAAAAGTCGAATCGTCGTAATTCGTTCACAAAAAGTCAATTGAACTCAAAATACACTTTAATTTAGTTATTAGAACAACCTTTTGGTTGTTTAATGTTGAAACAAAAGTACTAGCGATCAAATCGAACAATAGGACGTAAGCGTAATTTCTTCATTTTTCCCGACTTTGGTCGAAAAAAAAATTTCTTTTTTTTTTTGTCAATTTTCAATGGTGGAATGAAGATAATTTCATATGGTTTTAAGTGTAGTTTTATTTGGAAGTGTAATTGAAATATTCAAAGATTAGGGGTTTAACTTGATTTTCGGTACAATTATGAGTAACCGAATGGATTGCAGGGAGTGCTCCGAAATCAAGATATCTAAAAAAAATATATGAAACGAACCAGAATTTCGATACGATTATTATGACATCGAAAAAAATCTGATCGGAAACAGTTTTTTGTGCAGCTAAAATTCAGGCCGAAAAGTCGAATCGTCGTAATTCGTTCACAAAAAGTCAATTGAACTCAAAATACACTTTAATTTAGTTATTAGAACAACCTTTTGGTTGTTTAATGTTGAAACAAAAGTACTAGCGATCAAATCGAACAATAGGACGTAAGCGTAATTTCTTCATTTTTCCCGACTTTGGTCGAAAAAAAAATTCTTTTTTTTTTTGTCAATTTTCAATGGTGGAATGAAGATAATTTCATATGGTTTTAAGTGTAGTTTTATTTGGAAGTGTAATTGAAATATTCAAAGATTAGGGGTTTAACTTGATTTTCGGTACAATTATGAGTAACCGAATGGATTGCAGGGAGTGCTCCGAAATCAAGATATCTAAAAAAAATTATATGAAACGAACCAGAATTTCGATACGATTATTATGACATCGAAAAAAATCTGATCGGAAACAGTTTTTTGTGCAGCTAAAATTCAGGCCGAAAAGTCGAATCGTCGTAATTCGTTCACAAAAAGTCAATTGAACTCAAAATACACTTTAATTTAGTTATTAGAACAACCTTTTGGTTGTTTAATGTTGAAACAAAAGTACTAGCGATCAAATCGAACAATAGGACGTAAGCGTAATTTCTTCATTTTTCCCGACTTTGGTCGAAAAAAAAAATTTCTTTTTTTTTTTGTCAATTTTCAATGGTGGAATGAAGATAATTTCATATGGTTTTAAGTGTAGTTTTATTTGGAAGTGTAATTGAAATATTCAAAGATTAGGGGTTTAACTTGATTTTCGGTACAATTATGAGTAACCGAATGGATTGCAGGGAGTGCTCCGAAATCAAGATATCTAAAAAAAAATATGAAACGAACCAGAATTTCGATACGATTATTATGACATCGAAAAAAATCTGATCGGAAACAGTTTTTTGTGCAGCTAAAATTCAGGCCGAAAAGTCGAATCGTCGTAATTCGTTCACAAAAAGTCAATTGAACTCAAAATACACTTTAATTTAGTTATTAGAACAACCTTTTGGTTGTTTAATGTTGAAACAAAAGTACTAGCGATCAAATCGAACAATAGGACGTAAGCGTAATTTCTTCATTTTTCCCGACTTTGGATGGAAAAAAAAATTCTTTTTTTTTTGTCAATTTTCATTGGTGGAATGAAGATAATTTCATATGGTTTTAAGTGTAGTTTTATTTGGAAGTGTAAATGAAATATTCAATAGATTAGGGGTTTAACTTGATTTTCGGTACGATTATGAGTAACCGAATGGATTGCAGGGAGTGCTCCGAAATCAAGATATCTAAAAAAAATTATATGAAACGAACCAGAATTTCGATACGATTATTATGACATCGAAAAAAATCTGATCGGAAACAGTTTTTTGTGCAGCTAAAATTCAGGCCGAAAAGTCGAATCGTCGTAATTCGTTCACAAAAAGTCAATTGAACTCAAAATACACTTTAATTTAGTTATTAGAACAACCTTTTGGTTGTTTAATGTTGAAACAAAAGTACTAGCGATCAAATCGAACAATAGGACGTAAGCGTAATTTCTTCATTTTTCCCGACTTTGGTCGAAAAAAAAAATTCTTTTTTTTTTTGTCAATTTTCAATGGTGGAATGAAGATAATTTCATATGGTTTTAAGTGTAGTTTTATTTGGAAGTGTAATTGAAATATTCGAAAGATTAGGGGTTTAACTTGATTTTCGGTACAATTATGAGTAACCGAATGGATTGCAGGGAGTGCTCCGAAATCAAGATATCTAAAAAAAATATATGAAACGAACCAGAATTTCGATACGATTATTATGACATCGAAAAAAATCTGATCGGAAACAGTTTTTTGTGCAGCTAAAATTCAGGCCGAAAAGTCGAATCGTCGTAATTCGTTCACAAAAAGTCAATTGAACTCAAAATACACTTTAATTTAGTTATTAGAACAACCTTTTGGTTGTTTAATGTTGAAACAAAAGTACTAGCGATCAAATCGAACAATAGGACGTAAGCGTAATTTCTTCATTTTTCCCGACTTTGGTCGAAAAAAAAAATTTCTTTTTTTTTTTTGTCAATTTTCAATGGTGGAATGAAGATAATTTCATATGGTTTTAAGTGTAGTTTTATTTGGAAGTGTAATTGAAATATTCAAAGATTAGGGGTTTAACTTGATTTTCGGTACAATTATGAGTAACCGAATGGATTGCAGGGAGTGCTCCGAAATCAAGATATCTAAAAAAAATTATATGAAACGAACCAGAATTTCGATACGATTATTATGACATCGAAAAAAATCTGATCGGAAACAGTTTTTTGTGCAGCTAAAATTCAGGCCGAAAAGTCGAATCGTCGTAATTCGTTCACAAAAAGTCAATTGAACTCAAAATACACTTTAATTTAGTTATTAGAACAACCTTTTGGTTGTTTAATGTTGAAACAAAAGTACTAGCGATCAAATCGAACAATAGGACGTAAGCGTAATTTCTTCATTTTTCCCGACTTTGGTCGAAAAAAAAATTCTTTTTTTTTTTGTCAATTTTCAATGGTGGAATGAAGATAATTTCATATGGTTTTAAGTGTAGTTTTATTTGGAAGTGTAATTGAAATATTCAAAGATTAGGGGTTTAACTTGATTTTCGGTACAATTATGAGTAACCGAATGGATTGCAGGGAGTGCTCCGAAATCAAGATATCTAAAAAAAATTATATGAAACGAACCAGAATTTCGATACGATTATTATGACATCGAAAAAAATCTGATCGGAAACAGTTTTTTGTGCAGCTAAAATTCAGGCCGAAAAGTCGAATCGTCGTAATTCGTTCACAAAAAGTCAATTGAACTCAAAATACACTTTAATTTAGTTATTAGAACAACCTTTTGGTTGTTTAATGTTGAAACAAAAGTACTAGCGATCAAATCGAACAATAGGACGTAAGCGTAATTTCTTCATTTTTCCCGACTTTGGTCGAAAAAAAAATTTTTTTTTTTTTTTTGTCAATTTTCAATGGTGGAATGAAGATAATTTCATATGGTTTTAAGTGTAGTTTTATTTGGAAGTGTAATTGAAATATTCAAAGATTAGGGGTTTAACTTGATTTTCGGTACAATTATGAGTAACCGAATGGATTGCAGGGAGTGCTCCGAAATCAAGATATCTAAAAAAAATATATGAAACGAACCAGAATTTCGATACGATTATTATGACATCGAAAAAAATCTGATCGGAAACAGTTTTTTGTGCAGCTAAAATTCAGGCCGAAAAGTCGAATCGTCGTAATTCGTTCACAAAAAGTCAATTGAACTCAAAATACACTTTAATTTAGTTATTAGAACAACCTTTTGGTTGTTTAATGTTGAAACAAAAGTACTAGCGATCAAATCGAACAATAGGACGTAAGCGTAATTTCTTCATTTTTCCCGACTTTGGTCGAAAAAAAAATTCTTTTTTTTTTTTTGTCAATTTTCAATGGTGGAATGAAGATAATTTCATATGGTTTTAAGTGTAGTTTTATTTGGAAGTGTAATTGAAATATTCAAAGATTAGGGGTTTAACTTGATTTTCGGTACAATTATGAGTAACCGAATGGATTGCAGGGAGTGCTCCGAAATCAAGATATCTAAAAAAAATTATATGAAACGAACCAGAATTTCGATACGATTATTATGACATCGAAAAAAATCTGATCGGAAACAGTTTTTTGTGCAGCTAAAATTCAGGCCGAAAAGTCGAATCGTCGTAATTCGTTCACAAAAAGTCAATTGAACTCAAAATACACTTTAATTTAGTTATTAGAACAACCTTTTGGTTGTTTAATGTTGAAACAAAAGTACTAGCGATCAAATCGAACAATAGGACGTAAGCGTAATTTCTTCATTTTTCCCGACTTTGGTCGAAAAAAAAATTTCTTTTTTTTTTTTGTCAATTTTCAATGGTGGAATGAAGATAATTTCATATGGTTTTAAGTGTAGTTTTATTTGGAAGTGTAATTGAAATATTCAAAGATTAGGGGTTTAACTTGATTTTCGGTACAATTATGAGTAACCGAATGGATTGCAGGGAGTGCTCCGAAATCAAGATATCTAAAAAAATTATATGAAACGAACCAGAATTTCGATACGATTATTATGACATCGAAAAAAATCTGATCGGAAACAGTTTTTTGTGCAGCTAAAATTCAGGCCGAAAAGTCGAATCGTCGTAATTCGTTCACAAAAAGTCAATTGAACTCAAAATACACTTTAATTTAGTTATTAGAACAACCTTTTGGTTGTTTAATGTTGAAACAAAAGTACTAGCGATCAAATCGAACAATAGGACGTAAGCGTAATTTCTTCATTTTTCCCGACTTTGGTCGAAAAAAAAAATTCTTTTTTTTTTTTCAATTTTCAATGGTGGAATGAAGATAATTTCATATGGTTTTAAGTGTAGTTTTATTTGGAAGTGTAATTGAAATATTCAAAGATTAGGGGTTTAACTTGATTTTCGGTACAATTATGAGTAACCGAATGGATTGCAGGGAGTGCTCCGAAATCAAGATATCTAAAAATAATTATATGAAACGAACCAGAATTTCGATACGATTATTATGACATCGAAAAAAATCTGATCGGAAACAGTTTTTTGTGCAGCTAAAATTCAGGCCGAAAAGTCGAATCGTCGTAATTCGTTCACAAAAAGTCAATTGAACTCAAAATACACTTTAATTTAGTTATTAGAACAACCTTTTGGTTGTTTAATGTTGAAACAAAAGTACTAGCGATCAAATCGAACAATAGGACGTAAGCGTAATTTCTTCATTTTTCCCGACTTTGGTCGAAAAAAAAAATTCTTTTTTTTTTTGTCAATTTTCAATGGTGGAATGAAGATAATTTCATATGGTTTTAAGTGTAGTTTTATTTGGAAGTGTAATTGAAATATTCAAAGATTAGGGGTTTAACTTGATTTTCGGTACAATTATGAGTAACCGAATGGATTGCAGGGAGTGCTCCGAAATCAAGATATCTAAAAAAAATATATGAAACGAACCAGAATTTCGATACGATTATTATGACATCGAAAAAAATCTGATCGGAAACAGTTTTTTGTGCAGCTAAAATTCAGGCCGAAAAGTCGAATCGTCGTAATTCGTTCACAAAAAGTCAATTGAACTCAAAATACACTTTAATTTAGTTATTAGAACAACCTTTTGGTTGTTTAATGTTGAAACAAAAGTACTAGCGATCAAATCGAACAATAGGACGTAAGCGTAATTTCTTCATTTTTCCCGACTTTGGTCGAAAAAAAAATTTCTTTTTTTTTTTTTGTCAATTTTCAATGGTGGAATGAAGATAATTTCATATGGTTTTAAGTGTAGTTTTATTTGGAAGTGTAATTGAAATATTCAAAGATTAGGGGTTTAACTTGATTTTCGGTACAATTATGAGTAACCGAATGGATTGCAGGGAGTGCTCCGAAATCAAGATATCTAAAAAAAATTATATGAAACGAACCAGAATTTCGATACGATTATTATGACATCGAAAAAAATCTGATCGGAAACAGTTTTTTGTGCAGCTAAAATTCAGGCCGAAAAGTCGAATCGTCGTAATTCGTTCACAAAAAGTCAATTGAACTCAAAATACACTTTAATTTAGTTATTAGAACAACCTTTTGGTTGTTTAATGTTGAAACAAAAGTACTAGCGATCAAATCGAACAATAGGACGTAAGCGTAATTTCTTCATTTTTCCCGACTTTGGTCGAAAAAAAAATTTCTTTTTTTTTTTTGTCAATTTTCAATGGTGGAATGAAGATAATTTCATATGGTTTTAAGTGTAGTTTTATTTGGAAGTGTAATTGAAATATTCAAAGATTAGGGGTTTAACTTGATTTTCGGTACAATTATGAGTAACCGAATGGATTGCAGGGAGTGCTCCGAAATCAAGATATCTAAAAAAAATTATATGAAACGAACCAGAATTTCGATACGATTATTATGACATCGAAAAAAATCTGATCGGAAACAGTTTTTTGTGCAGCTAAAATTCAGGCCGAAAAGTCGAATCGTCGTAATTCGTTCACAAAAAGTCAATTGAACTCAAAATACACTTTAATTTAGTTATTAGAACAACCTTTTGGTTGTTTAATGTTGAAACAAAAGTACTAGCGATCAAATCGAACAATAGGACGTAAGCGTAATTTCTTCATTTTTCCCGACTTTGGTCGAAAAAAAAATTTCTTTTTTTTTTTGTCAATTTTCAATGGTGGAATGAAGATAATTTCATATGGTTTTAAGTGTAGTTTTATTTGGAAGTGTAATTGAAATATTCAAAGATTAGGGGTTTAACTTGATTTTCGGTACAATTATGAGTAACCGAATGGATTGCAGGGAGTGCTCCGAAATCAAGATATCTAAAAAAAATTATATGAAACGAACCAGAATTTCGATACGATTATTATGACATCGAAAAAAATCTGATCGGAAACAGTTTTTTGTGCAGCTAAAATTCAGGCCGAAAAGTCGAATCGTCGTAATTCGTTCACAAAAAGTCAATTGAACTCAAAATACACTTTAATTTAGTTATTAGAACAACCTTTTGGTTGTTTAATGTTGAAACAAAAGTACTAGCGATCAAATCGAACAATAGGACGTAAGCGTAATTTCTTCATTTTTCCCGACTTTGGTCGAAAAAAAAATTCTTTTTTTTTTGTCAATTTTCAATGGTGGAATGAAGATAATTTCATATGGTTTTAAGTGTAGTTTTATTTGGAAGTGTAATTGAAATATTCGAAAGATTAGGGGTTTAACTTGATTTTCGGTACAATTATGAGTAACCGAATGGATTGCAGGGAGTGCTCCGAAATCAAGATATCTAAAAAAATTATATGAAACGAACCAGAATTTCGATACGATTATTATGACATCGAAAAAAATCTGATCGGAAACAGTTTTTTGTGCAGCTAAAATTCAGGCGAAAAGTCGAATCGTCGTAATTCGTTCACAAAAAGTCAATTGAACTCAAAATACACTTTAATTTAGTTATTAGAACAACCTTTTGGTTGTTTAATGTGGAAACAAAAGTACTAGCGATCAAGATTAAGGGTTTAACTTGATTTTCGGTACAATTATGAGTAACCGAATGGATTGCAGGGAGTGCTCCGAAATCAAGATATCTAAAAAAAATTATATGAAACGAACCAGAATTTCGATACGATTATTATGACATCGAAAAAAATCTGATCGGAAACAGTTTTTTGTGCAGCTAAAATTCAGGCCGAAAAGTCGAATCGTCGTAATTCGTTCACAAAAAGTCAATTGAACTCAAAATACACTTTAATTTAGTTATTAGAACAACCTTTTGGTTGTTTAATGTTGAAACAAAAGTACTAGCGATCAAATCGAACAATAGGACGTAAGCGTAATTTCTTCATTTTTCCCGACTTTGGTCGAAAAAAAAAATTCTTTTTTTTTTTGTCAATTTTCAATGGTGGAATGAAGATAATTTCATATGGTTTTAAGTGTAGTTTTATTTGGAAGTGTAATTGAAATATTCAAAGATTAGGGGTTTAACTTGATTTTCGGTACAATTATGAGTAACCGAATGGATTGCAGGGAGTGCTCCGAAATCAAGATATCTAAAAAAAATTATATGAAACGAACCAGAATTTCGATACGATTATTATGACATCGAAAAAAATCTGATCGGAAACAGTTTTTTGTGCAGCTAAAATTCAGGCCGAAAAGTCGAATCGTCGTAATTCGTTCACAAAAAGTCAATTGAACTCAAAATACACTTTAATTTAGTTATTAGAACAACCTTTTGGTTGTTTAATGTTGAAACAAAAGTACTAGCGATCAAATCGAACAATAGGACGTAAGCGTAATTTCTTCATTTTTCCCGACTTTGGTCGAAAAAAAAAATTCTTTTTTTTTTGTCAATTTTCAATGGTGGAATGAAGATAATTTCATATGGTTTTAAGTGTAGTTTTATTTGGAAGTGTAATTGAAATATTCAAAGATTAGGGGTTTAACTTGATTTTCGGTACAATTATGAGTAACCGAATGGATTGCAGGGAGTGCTCCGAAATCAAGATATCTAAAAAAAATTATATGAAACGAACCAGAATTTCGATACGATTATTATGACATCGAAAAAAATCTGATCGGAAACAGTTTTTTGTGCAGCTAAAATTCAGGCCGAAAAGTCGAATCGTCGTAATTCGTTCACAAAAAGTCAATTGAACTCAAAATACACTTTAATTTAGTTATTAGAACAACCTTTTGGTTGTTTAATGTTGAAACAAAAGTACTAGCGATCAAATCGAACAATAGGACGTAAGCGTAATTTCTTCATTTTTCCCGACTTTGGTCGAAAAAAAAAATTTCTTTTTTTTTTGTCAATTTTCAATGGTGGAATGAAGATAATTTCATATGGTTTTAAGTGTAGTTTTATTTGGAAGTGTAATTGAAATATTCGAAAGATTAGGGGTTTAACTTGATTTTCGGTACAATTATGAGTAACCGAATGGATTGCAGGGAGTGCTCCGAAATCAAGATATCTAAAAAAAATTATATGAAACGAACCAGAATTTCGATACGATTATTATGACATCGAAAAAAATCTGATCGGAAACAGTTTTTTGTGCAGCTAAAATTCAGGCCGAAAAGTCGAATCGTCGTAATTCGTTCACAAAAAGTCAATTGAACTCAAAATACACTTTAATTTAGTTATTAGAACAACCTTTTGGTTGTTTAATGTTGAAACAAAAGTACTAGCGATCAAATCGAACAATAGGACGTAAGCGTAATTTCTTCATTTTTCCCGACTTTGGTCGAAAAAAAAAATTCTTTTTTTTTTTGTCAATTTTCAATGGTGGAATGAAGATAATTTCATATGGTTTTAAGTGTAGTTTTATTTGGAAGTGTAATTGAAATATTCGAAAGATTAGGGGTTTAACTTGATTTTCGGTACAATTATGAGTAACCGAATGGATTGCAGGGAGTGCTCCGAAATCAAGATATCTAAAAATAATTATATGAAACGAACCAGAATTTCGATACGATTATTATGACATCGAAAAAAATCTGATCGGAAACAGTTTTTTGTGCAGCTAAAATTCAGGCCGAAAAGTCGAATCGTCGTAATTCGTTCACAAAAAGTCAATTGAACTCAAAATACACTTTAATTTAGTTATTAGAACAACCTTTTGGTTGTTTAATGTTGAAACAAAAGTACTAGCGATCAAGATTAGGGGTTTAACTTGATTTTCGGTACAATTATGAATGTAATTTCAATGGATTGCAGGGTGTAATGCTCCGAATTCAAGATATCTAAAAAAATTATATTAAACGAACCAGAATTTCGATACGATTATTATGACATCGAAAAAAATCTGATCGGAAACAGTTTTTTGTGCAGCTAAAATTCAGGTTGAAAAGTCGAATCGTCATAATTCGTTCACAAAAAGTCAATTGAACTCAAAATACACTTTAATTTAGTTATTAGAACAACCTTTTGGTTGTTTAATGTTGAAACAAAAGTACTAGCGATCAAATCGAACAATAGGACGTAAGCGTAATTTCTTCATTTTTCCCGACTTTGGTCGAAAAAAAAAATTTCTTTTTTTTTTTGTCAATTTTCAATGGTGGAATGAAGATAATTTCATATGGTTTTAAGTGTAGTTTTATTTGGAAGTGTAATTGAAATATTCGAAAGATTAGGGGTTTAACTTGATTTTCGGTACAATTATGAGTAACCGAATGGATTGCAGGGAGTGCTCCGAAATCAAGATATCTAAAAATAATTATATGAAACGAACCAGAATTTCGATACGATTATTATGACATCGAAAAAAATCTGATCGGAAACAGTTTTTTGTGCAGCTAAAATTCAGGCCGAAAAGTCGAATCGTCGTAATTCGTTCACAAAAAGTCAATTGAACTCAAAATACACTTTAATTTAGTTATTAGAACAACCTTTTGGTTGTTTAATGTTGAAACAAAAGTACTAGCGATCAAATCGAACAATAGGACGTAAGCGTAATTTCTTCATTTTTCCCGACTTTGGTCGAAAAAAAAATTTCTTTTTTTTTTGTCAATTTTCAATGGTGGAATGAAGATAATTTCATATGGTTTTAAGTGTAGTTTTATTTGGAAGTGTAATTGAAATATTCGAAAGATTAGGGGTTTAACTTGATTTTCGGTACAATTATGAGTAACCGAATGGATTGCAGGGAGTGCTCCGAAATCAAGATATCTAAAAAAAATTATATGAAACGAACCAGAATTTCGATACGATTATTATGACATCGAAAAAAATCTGATCGGAAACAGTTTTTTGTGCAGCTAAAATTCAGGCCGAAAAGTCGAATCGTCGTAATTCGTTCACAAAAAGTCAATTGAACTCAAAATACACTTTAATTTAGTTATTAGAACAACCTTTTGGTTGTTTAATGTTGAAACAAAAGTACTAGCGATCAAATCGAACAATAGGACGTAAGCGTAATTTCTTCATTTTTCCCGACTTTGGTCGAAAAAAAAATTTCTTTTTTTTTTTTTGTCAATTTTCAATGGTGGAATGAAGATAATTTCATATGGTTTTAAGTGTAGTTTTATTTGGAAGTGTAATTGAAATATTCGAAAGATTAGGGGTTTAACTTGATTTTCGGTACAATTATGAGTAACCGAAAGGATTGCAGGGAGTGCTCCGAAATTAAGATATCTAAAAATAATTATAAGAAATGAACCAGAATTTCGATACGATTATTATGACATCGAAAAAAATCTGATCGGAAACAGTTTTTTGTGCAGCTAAAATTCAGGCCGAAAAGTCGAATCGTCGTAATTCGTTCACAAAAAGTCAATTGAACTCAAAATACACTTTAATTTAGTTATTAGAACAACCTTTTGGTTGTTTAATGTTGAAACAAAAGTACTAGCGATCAAATCGAACAATAGGACGTAAGCGTAATTTCTTCATTTTTCCCGACTTTGGTCGAAAAAAAAAATTCTTTTTTTTTTTTCAATTTTCAATGGTGGAATGAAGATAATTTCATATGGTTTTAAGTGTAGTTTTATTTGGAAGTGTAATTGAAATATTCGAAAGATTAGGGGTTTAACTTGATTTTCGGTACAATTATGAGTAACCGAATGGATTGCAGGGAGTGCTCCGAAATCAAGATATCTAAAAATAATTATATGAAACGAACCAGAATTTCGATACGATTATTATGACATCGAAAAAAATCTGATCGGAAACAGTTTTTTGTGCAGCTAAAATTCAGGCCGAAAAGTCGAATCGTCGTAATTCGTTCACAAAAAGTCAATTGAACTCAAAATACACTTTAATTTAGTTATTAGAACAACCTTTTGGTTGTTTAATGTTGAAACAAAAGTACTAGCGATCAAATCGAACAATAGGACGTAAGCGTAATTTCTTCATTTTTCCCGACTTTGGTCGAAAAAAAAAATTCTTTTTTTTTTGTCAATTTTCAATGGTGGAATGAAGATAATTTCATATGGTTTTAAGTGTAGTTTTATTTGGAAGTGTAATTGAAATATTCAAAGATTAGGGGTTTAACTTGATTTTCGGTACAATTATGAGTAACCGAATGGATTGCAGGGAGTGCTCCGAAATCAAGATATCTAAAAAAATTATATGAAACGAACCAGAATTTCGATACGATTATTATGACATCGAAAAAAATCTGATCGGAAACAGTTTTTTGTGCAGCTAAAATTCAGGCCGAAAAGTCGAATCGTCGTAATTCGTTCACAAAAAGTCAATTGAACTCAAAATACACTTTAATTTAGTTATTAGAACAACCTTTTGGTTGTTTAATGTTGAAACAAAAGTACTAGCGATCAAATCGAACAATAGGACGTAAGCGTAATTTCTTCATTTTTCCCGACTTTGGTCGAAAAAAAAATTTCTTTTTTTTTTTGTCAATTTTCAATGGTGGAATGAAGATAATTTCATATGGTTTTAAGTGTAGTTTTATTTGGAAGTGTAATTGAAATATTCGAAAGATTAGGGGTTTAACTTGATTTTCGGTACAATTATGAGTAACCGAATGGATTGCAGGGAGTGCTCCGAAATCAAGATATCTAAAAATAATTATATGAAACGAACCAGAATTTCGATACGATTATTATGACATCGAAAAAAATCTGATCGGAAACAGTTTTTTGTGCAGCTAAAATTCAGGCCGAAAAGTCGAATCGTCGTAATTCGTTCACAAAAAGTCAATTGAACTCAAAATACACTTTAATTTAGTTATTAGAACAACCTTTTGGTTGTTTAATGTTGAAACAAAAGTACTAGCGATCAAATCGAACAATAGGACGTAAGCGTAATTTCTTCATTTTTCCCGACTTTGGTCGAAAAAAAAATTCTTTTTTTTTTTGTCAATTTTCAATGGTGGAATGAAGATAATTTCATATGGTTTTAAGTGTAGTTTTATTTGGAAGTGTAATTGAAATATTCGAAAGATTAGGGGTTTAACTTGATTTTCGGTACAATTATGAGTAACCGAATGGATTGCAGGGAGTGCTCCGAAATCAAGATATCTAAAAATAATTATATGAAACGAACCAGAATTTCGATACGATTATTATGACATCGAAAAAAATCTGATCGGAAACAGTTTTTTGTGCAGCTAAAATTCAGGCCGAAAAGTCGAATCGTCGTAATTCGTTCACAAAAAGTCAATTGAACTCAAAATACACTTTAATTTAGTTATTAGAACAACCTTTTGGTTGTTTAATGTTGAAACAAAAGTACTAGCGATCAAATCGAACAATAGGACGTAAGCGTAATTTCTTCATTTTTCCCGACTTTGGTCGAAAAAAAAATTTCTTTTTTTTTTTTGTCAATTTTCAATGGTGGAATGAAGATAATTTCATATGGTTTTAAGTGTAGTTTTATTTGGAAGTGTAATTGAAATATTCGAAAGATTAGGGGTTTAACTTGATTTTCGGTACAATTATGAGTAACCGAATGGATTGCAGGGAGTGCTCCGAAATCAAGATATCTAAAAATAATTATATGAAACGAACCAGAATTTCGATACGATTATTATGACATCGAAAAAAATCTGATCGGAAACAGTTTTTTGTGCAGCTAAAATTCAGGCCGAAAAGTCGGATCGTCGTAATTCGTTCACAAAAACTCAATTGAACTCAATATACACTTTAATTTAGTTATTAGAACAACCTTTTGGTTGTTTAATGTTGAAACAAAAGTACTAGCGATCAAATTAAGCAATCGGACGTAAGCGTAATTTCTTCATTTTTCCCGATTTTGGTCGAAAAAAAAAATTTCTTTTTTTTTTTTCAATTTTCAGGGGTGGAATGAAAATAATTTCATATGGTTTTAAGTGTAGTTTTAGTTGGAAGTGTAATTTAAATATTCGAAAGATTAGGGGTTTCACTTGATTTTCGGTACAATTATGAGTAACCGAATGGATTGCAGGGAGTGCTCCGAAATCAAGATATCTAAAAATAATTATATGAAATGAACCAGAATTTCGATACGATTATTATGACATCGAAAAAAATCTGATCGGAAACAGTTTTTTGTGCAGCTAAAATTCAGGCCGAAAAGTCGAATCGTCGTAATTCGTTCACAAAAAGTCAATTGAACTCAAAATACACTTTAATTTAGTTATTAGAACAACCTTTTGGTTGTTTAATGTTGAAACAAAAGTACTAGCGATCAAATCGAACAATAGGACGTAAGCGTAATTTCTTCATTTTTCCCGACTTTGGTCGAAAAAAAAAATTTCTTTTTTTTTTTTGTCAATTTTCAATGGTGGAATGAAGATAATTTCATATGGTTTTAAGTGTAGTTTTATTTGGAAGTGTAATTGAAATATTCGAAAGATTAGGGGTTTAACTTGATTTTCGGTACAATTATGAGTAACCGAATGGATTGCAGGGAGTGCTCCGAAATCAAGATATCTAAAAATAATTATATGAAACGAACCAGAATTTCGATACGATTATTATGACATCGAAAAAAATCTGATCGGAAACAGTTTTTTGTGCAGCTAAAATTCAGGCCGAAAAGTCGAATCGTCGTAATTCGTTCACAAAAAGTCAATTGAACTCAAAATACACTTTAATTTAGTTATTAGAACAACCTTTTGGTTGTTTAATGTTGAAACAAAAGTACTAGCGATCAAATCGAACAATAGGACGTAAGCGTAATTTCTTCATTTTTCCCGACTTTGGTCGAAAAAAAAATTTTTTTTTTTTTTGTCAATTTTCAATGGTGGAATGAAGATAATTTCATATGGTTTTAAGTGTAGTTTTATTTGGAAGTGTAATTGAAATATTCGAAAGATTAGGGGTTTAACTTGATTTTCGGTACAATTATGAGTAACCGAATGGATTGCAGGGAGTGCTCCGAAATCAAGATATCTAAAAATAATTATATGAAACGAACCAGAATTTCGATACGATTATTATGACATCGAAAAAAATCTGATCGGAAACAGTTTTTTGTGCAGCTAAAATTCAGGCCGAAAAGTCGAATCGTCGTAATTCGTTCACAAAAAGTCAATTGAACTCAAAATACACTTTAATTTAGTTATTAGAACAACCTTTTGGTTGTTTAATGTTGAAACAAAAGTACTAGCGATCAAATCGAACAATAGGACGTAAGCGTAATTTCTTCATTTTTCCCGACTTTGGTCGAAAAAAAAATTCTTTTTTTTTTTGTCAATTTTCAATGGTGGAATGAAGATAATTTCATATGGTTTTAAGTGTAGTTTTATTTGGAAGTGTAATTGAAATATTCGAAAGATTAGGGGTTTAACTTGATTTTCGGTACAATTAAGAGTAACCGAATGGATTGCAGGGAGTGCTCCAAAATCAAGATATCTAAAAATAATTATATGAAACGAACCAGAATTTCGATACGATTATTATGACATCGAAAAAAATCTGATCGAAACAGTTTTTTGTGCAGCTAAAATTCAGGCCGACAAGTCGAATCGTCGTAATTCGTTCACAAAAAGTCAATTGAACTCAAAATACACTTTAATTTAGTTATTAGAACAACCTTTTGGTTGTTTAATGTTGAAACAAAAGTACTAGCGATCAAATCGAACAATAGGACGTAAGCGTAATTTCTTCATTTTTCCCGACTTTGGTCGAAAAAAAAATTTCTTTTTTTTTTGTCAATTTTCAATGGTGGAATGAAGATAATTTCATATGGTTTTAAGTGTAGTTTTATTTGGAAGTGTAATTGAAATATTCGAAAGATTAGGGGTTTAACTTGATTTTCGGTACAATTATGAGTAACCGAATGGATTGCAGGGAGTGCTCCGAAATCAAGATATCTAAAAATAATTATATGAAACGAACCAGAATTTCGATACGATTATTATGACATCGAAAAAAATCTGATCGGAAACAGTTTTTTGTGCAGCTAAAATTCAGGCCGAAAAGTCGAATCGTCGTAATTCGTTCACAAAAAGTCAATTGAACTCAAAATACACTTTAATTTAGTTATTAGAACAACCTTTTGGTTGTTTAATGTTGAAACAAAAGTACTAGCGATCAAATCGAACAATAGGACGTAAGCGTAATTTCTTCATTTTTCCCGACTTTGGTCGAAAAAAAAATTTCTTTTTTTTTTGTCAATTTTCAATGGTGGAATGAAGATAATTTCATATGGTTTTAAGTGTAGTTTTATTTGGAAGTGTAATTGAAATATTCGAAAGATTAGGGGTTTAACTTGATTTTCGGTACAATTATGAGTAACCGAATGGATTGCAGGGAGTGCTCCGAAATCAAGATATCTAAAAATAATTATATGAAACGAACCAGAATTTCGATACGATTATTATGACATCGAAAAAAATCTGATCGGAAACAGTTTTTTGTGCAGCTAAAATTCAGGCCGAAAAGTCGAATCGTCGTAATTCGTTCACAAAAAGTCAATTGAACTCAAAATACACTTTAATTTAGTTATTAGAACAACCTTTTGGTTGTTTAATGTTGAAACAAAAGTACTAGCGATCAAATCGAACAATAGGACGTAAGCGTAATTTCTTCATTTTTCCCGACTTTGGTCGAAAAAAAAATTTCTTTTTTTTTTTGTCAATTTTCAATGGTGGAATGAAGATAATTTCATATGGTTTTAAGTGTAGTTTTATTTGGAAGTGTAATTGAAATATTCGAAAGATTAGGGGTTTAACTTGATTTTCGGTACAATTATGAGTAACCGAATGGATTGCAGGGAGTGCTCCGAAATCAAGATATCTAAAAATAATTATATGAAACGAACCAGAATTTCGATACGATTATTATGACATCGAAAAAAATCTGATCGGAAACAGTTTTTTGTGCAGCTAAAATTCAGGCCGAAAAGTCGAATCGTCGTAATTCGTTCACAAAAAGTCAATTGAACTCAAAATACACTTTAATTTAGTTATTAGAACAACCTTTTGGTTGTTTAATGTTGAAACAAAAGTACTAGCGATCAAATCGAACAATAGGACGTAAGCGTAATTTCTTCATTTTTCCCGACTTTGGTCGAAAAAAAAAATTCTTTTTTTTTTTTGTCAATTTTCAATGGTGGAATGAAGATAATTTCATATGGTTTTAAGTGTAGTTTTATTTGGAAGTGTAATTGAAATATTCGAAAGATTAGGGGTTTAACTTGATTTTCGGTACAATTATGAGTAACCGAATGGATTGCAGGGAGTGCTCCGAAATCAAGATATCTAAAAATAATTATATGAAACGAACCAGAATTTCGATACGATTATTATGACATCGAAAAAAATCTGATCGGAAACAGTTTTTTGTGCAGCTAAAATTCAGGCCGAAAAGTCGAATCGTCGTAATTCGTTCACAAAAAGTCAATTGAACTCAAAATACACTTTAATTTAGTTATTAGAACAACCTTTTGGTTGTTTAATGTTGAAACAAAAGTACTAGCGATCAAATCGAACAATAGGACGTAAGCGTAATTTCTTCATTTTTCCCGACTTTGGTCGAAAAAAAAAATTCTTTTTTTTTTTGTCAATTTTCAATGGTGGAATGAAGATAATTTCATATGGTTTTAAGTGTAGTTTTATTTGGAAGTGTAATTGAAATATTCGAAAGATTAGGGGTTTAACTTGATTTTCGGTACAATTATGAGTAACCGAATGGATTGCAGGGAGTGCTCCGAAATCAAGATATCTAAAAATAATTATATGAAACGAACCAGAATTTCGATACGATTATTATGACATCGAAAAAAATCTGATCGGAAACAGTTTTTTGTGCAGCTAAAATTCAGGCCGAAAAGTCGAATCGTCGTAATTCGTTCACAAAAAGTCAATTGAACTCAAAATACACTTTAATTTAGTTATTAGAACAACCTTTTGGTTGTTTAATGTTGAAACAAAAGTACTAGCGATCAAATCGAACAATAGGACGTAAGCGTAATTTCTTCATTTTTCCCGACTTTGGTCGAAAAAAAAAATTTTTTTTTTTTTTGTCAATTTTCAATGGTGGAATGAAGATAATTTCATATGGTTTTAAGTGTAGTTTTATTTGGAAGTGTAATTGAAATATTCGAAAGATTAGGGGTTTAACTTGATTTTCGGTACAATTATGAGTAACCGAATGGATTGCAGGGAGTGCTCCGAAATCAAGATATCTAAAAATAATTATATGAAACGAACCAGAATTTCGATACGATTATTATGACATCGAAAAAAATCTGATCGGAAACAGTTTTTTGTGCAGCTAAAATTCAGGCCGAAAAGTCGAATCGTCGTAATTCGTTCACAAAAAGTCAATTGAACTCAAAATACACTTTAATTTAGTTATTAGAACAACCTTTTGGTTGTTTAATGTTGAAACAAAAGTACTAGCGATCAAATCGAACAATAGGACGTAAGCGTAATTTCTTCATTTTTCCCGACTTTGGTCGAAAAAAAAAATTTCTTTTTTTTTTGTCAATTTTCAATGGTGGAATGAAGATAATTTCATATGGTTTTAAGTGTAGTTTTATTTGGAAGTGTAATTGAAATATTCAAAAGATTAGGGGTTTAACTTGATTTTCGGTACAATTATGAGTAACCGAATGGATTGCAGGGAGTGCTCCGAAATCAAGATATCTAAAAATAATTATATGAAACGAACCAGAATTTCGATACGATTATTATGACATCGAAAAAAATCTGATCGGAAACAGTTTTTTGTGCAGCTAAAATTCAGGCCGAAAAGTCGAATCGTCGTAATTCGTTCACAAAAAGTCAATTGAACTCAAAATACACTTTAATTTAGTTATTAGAACAACCTTTTGGTTGTTTAATGTTGAAACAAAAGTACTAGCGATCAAATCGAACAATAGGACGTAAGCGTAATTTCTTCATTTTTCCCGACTTTGGTCGAAAAAAAAAATTTCTTTTTTTTTTTGTCAATTTTCAATGGTGGAATGAAGATAATTTCATATGGTTTTAAGTGTAGTTTTATTTGGAAGTGTAATTGAAATATTCGAAAGATTAGGGGTTTAACTTGATTTTCGGTACAATTATGAGTAACCGAATGGATTGCAGGGAGTGCTCCGAAATCAAGATATCTAAAAATAATTATATGAAACGAACCAGAATTTCGATACGATTATTATGACATCGAAAAAAATCTGATCGGAAACAGTTTTTTGTGCAGCTAAAATTCAGGCCGAAAAGTCGAATCGTCGTAATTCGTTCACAAAAAGTCAATTGAACTCAAAATACACTTTAATTTAGTTATTAGAACAACCTTTTGGTTGTTTAATGTTGAAACAAAAGTACTAGCGATCAAATCGAACAATAGGACGTAAGCGTAATTTCTTCATTTTTCCCGACTTTGGTCGAAAAAAAAATTTCTTTTTTTTTTTTCAATTTTCAATGGTGGAATGAAGATAATTTCATATGGTTTTAAGTGTAGTTTTATTTGGAAGTGTAATTGAAATATTCGAAAGATTAGGGGTTTAACTTGATTTTCGGTACAATTATGAGTAACCGAAGGATTGCAGGGAGTGCTCCGAAATCAAGATATCTAAAAATAATTATATGAAACGAACCAGAATTTCGATACGATTATTATGACATCGAAAAAAATCTGATCGGAAACAGTTTTTTGTGCAGCTAAAATTCAGGCCGAAAAGTCGAATCGTCGTAATTCGTTCACAAAAAGTCAATTGAACTCAAAATACACTTTAATTTAGTTATTAGAACAACCTTTTGGTTGTTTAATGTTGAAACAAAAGTACTAGCGATCAAATCGAACAATAGGACGTAAGCGTAATTTCTTCATTTTTCCCGACTTTGGTCGAAAAAAAAAATTTCTTTTTTTTTTTGTCAATTTTCAATGGTGGAATGAAGATAATTTCATATGGTTTTAAGTGTAGTTTTATTTGGAAGTGTAATTGAAATATTCGAAAGATTAGGGGTTTAACTTGATTTTTGGAACAATTATGAGTAACCGAATGGATTGCAGGGAGTGCTCCGAAATCAAGATATCTAAAAATAATTATATGAAACGAACCAGAATTTCGATACGATTATTATGACATCGAAAAAAATCTGATCGGAAACAGTTTTTTGTGCAGCTAAAATTCAGGCCGAAAAGTCGAATCGTCGTAATTCGTTCACAAAAAGTCAATTGAACTCAAAATACACTTTAATTTAGTTATTAGAACAACCTTTTGGTTGTTTAATGTTGAAACAAAAGTACTAGCGATCAAATCGAACAATAGGACGTAAGCGTAATTTCTTCATTTTTCCCGACTTTGGTCGAAAAAAAAAATTTCTTTTTTTTTTTGTCAATTTTCAATGGTGGAATGAAGATAATTTCATATGGTTTTAAGTGTAGTTTTATTTGGAAGTGTAATTGAAATATTCGAAAGATTAGGGGTTTAACTTGATTTTCGGACAATTATGAGTAACCGAATGGATTGCAGGGAGTGCTCCGAAATCAAGATATCTAAAAAAATTATATGAAACGAACCAGAATTTCGATACGATTATTATGACATCGAAAAAAATCTGATCGGAAACAGTTTTTTGTGCAGCTAAAATTCAGGCCGAAAAGTCGAATCGTCGTAATTCGTTCACAAAAAGTCAATTGAACTCAAAATACACTTTAATTTAGTTATTAGAACAACCTTTTGGTTGTTTAATGTTGAAACAAAAGTACTAGCGATCAAATCGAACAATAGGACGTAAGCGTAATTTCTTCATTTTTCCCGACTTTGGTCGAAAAAAAAAATTTCTTTTTTTTTTGTCAATTTTCAATGGTGGAATGAAGATAATTTCATATGGTTTTAAGTGTAGTTTTATTTGGAAGTGTAATTGAAATATTCGAAAGATTAGGGGTTTAACTTGATTTTCGGTACAATTATGAGTAACCGAATGGATTGCAGGGAGTGCTCCGAAATCAAGATATCTAAAAATAATTATATGAAACGAACCAGAATTTCGATACGATTATTATGACATCGAAAAAAATCTGATCGGAAACAGTTTTTTGTGCAGCTAAAATTCAGGCCGAAAAGTCGAATCGTCGTAATTCGTTCACAAAAAGTCAATTGAACTCAAAATACACTTTAATTTAGTTATTAGAACAACCTTTTGGTTGTTTAATGTTGAAACAAAAGTACTAGCGATCAAATCGAACAATAGGACGTAAGCGTAATTTCTTCATTTTTCCCGACTTTGGTCGAAAAAAAAAATTTCTTTTTTTTTTGTCAATTTTCAATGGTGGAATGAAGATAATTTCATATGGTTTTAAGTGTAGTTTTATTTGGAAGTGTAATTGAAATATTCGAAAGATTAGGGGTTTAACTTGATTTTCGGTACAATTATGAGTAACCGAATGGATTGCAGGGAGTGCTCCGAAATCAAGATATCTAAAAATAATTATATGAAACGAACCAGAATTTCGATACGATTATTATGACATCGAAAAAAATCTGATCGGAAACAGTTTTTTGTGCAGCTAAAATTCAGGCCGAAAAGTCGAATCGTCGTAATTCGTTCACAAAAAGTCAATTGAACTCAAAATACACTTTAATTTAGTTATTAGAACAACCTTTTGGTTGTTTAATGTTGAAACAAAAGTACTAGCGATCAAATCGAACAATAGGACGTAAGCGTAATTTCTTCATTTTTCCCGACTTTGGTCGAAAAAAAAAATTTTTTTTTTTTTTGTCAATTTTCAATGGTGGAATGAAGATAATTTCATATGGTTTTAAGTGTAGTTTTATTTGGAAGTGTAATTGAAATATTCAAAGATTAGGGGTTTAACTTGATTTTCGGTACAATTATGAGTAACCGAATGGATTGCAGGGAGTGCTCCGAAATCAAGATATCTAAAAATAATTATATGAAACGAACCAGAATTTCGATACGATTATTATGACATCGAAAAAAATCTGATCGGAAACAGTTTTTTGTGCAGCTAAAATTCAGGCCGAAAAGTCGAATCGTCGTAATTCGTTCACAAAAAGTCAATTGAACTCAAAATACACTTTAATTTAGTTATTAGAACAACCTTTTGGTTGTTTAATGTTGAAACAAAAGTACTAGCGATCAAATCGAACAATAGGACGTAAGCGTAATTTCTTCATTTTTCCCGACTTTGGTCGAAAAAAAAAATTCTTTTTTTTTTGTCAATTTTCAATGGTGGAATGAAGATAATTTCATATGGTTTTAAGTGTAGTTTTATTTGGAAGTGTAATTGAAATATTCGAAAGATTAGGGGTTTAACTTGATTTTCGGTACAATTATGAGTAACCGAATGGATTGCAGGGAGTGCTCCGAAATCAAGATATCTAAAAATAATTATATGAAACGAACCAGAATTTCGATACGATTATTATGACATCGAAAAAAATCTGATCGGAAACAGTTTTTTGTGCAGCTAAAATTCAGGCCGAAAAGTCGAATCGTCGTAATTCGTTCACAAAAAGTCAATTGAACTCAAAATACACTTTAATTTAGTTATTAGAACAACCTTTTGGTTGTTTAATGTTGAAACAAAAGTACTAGCGATCAAATCGAACAATAGGACGTAAGCGTAATTTCTTCATTTTTCCCGACTTTGGTCGAAAAAAAAATTTCTTTTTTTTTTGTCAATTTTCAATGGTGGAATGAAGATAATTTCATATGGTTTTAAGTGTAGTTTTATTTGGAAGTGTAATTGAAATATTCGAAAGATTAGGGGTTTAACTTGATTTTCGGTACAATTATGAGTAACCGAATGGATTGCAGGGAGTGCTCCGAAATCAAGATATCTAAAAATAATTATATGAAACGAACCAGAATTTCGATACGATTATTATGACATCGAAAAAAATCTGATCGGAAACAGTTTTTTGTGCAGCTAAAATTCAGGCCGAAAAGTCGAATCGTCGTAATTCGTTCACAAAAAGTCAATTGAACTCAAAATACACTTTAATTTAGTTATTAGAACAACCTTTTGGTTGTTTAATGTTGAAACAAAAGTACTAGCGATCAAATCGAACAATAGGACGTAAGCGTAATTTCTTCATTTTTCCCGACTTTGGTCGAAAAAAAAAATTCTTTTTTTTTTTTTGTCAATTTTCAATGGTGGAATGAAGATAATTTCATATGGTTTTAAGTGTAGTTTTATTTGGAAGTGTAATTGAAATATTCGAAAGATTAGGGGTTTAACTTGATTTTCGGTACAATTATGAGTAACCGAATGGATTGCAGGGAGTGCTCCGAAATCAAGATATCTAAAAATAATTATATGAAACGAACCAGAATTTCGATACGATTATTATGACATCGAAAAAAATCTGATCGGAAACAGTTTTTTGTGCAGCTAAAATTCAGGCCGAAAAGTCGAATCGTCGTAATTCGTTCACAAAAAGTCAATTGAACTCAAAATACACTTTAATTTAGTTATTAGAACAACCTTTTGGTTGTTTAATGTTGAAACAAAAGTACTAGCGATCAAATCGAACAATAGGACGTAAGCGTAATTTCTTCATTTTTCCCGACTTTGGTCGAAAAAAAAATTTTTTTTTTTTTTTGTCAATTTTCAATGGTGGAATGAAGATAATTTCATATGGTTTTAAGTGTAGTTTTATTTGGAAGTGTAATTGAAATATTCAAAGATTAGGGGTTTAACTTGATTTTCGGTACAATTATGAGTAACCGAATGGATTGCAGGGAGTGCTCCGAAATCAAGATATCTAAAAATAATTATATGAAACGAACCAGAATTTCGATACGATTATTATGACATCGAAAAAAATCTGATCGGAAACAGTTTTTTGTGCAGCTAAAATTCAGGCCGAAAAGTCGAATCGTCGTAATTCGTTCACAAAAAGTCAATTGAACTCAAAATACACTTTAATTTAGTTATTAGAACAACCTTTTGGTTGTTTAATGTTGAAACAAAAGTACTAGCGATCAAATCGAACAATAGGACGTAAGCGTAATTTCTTCATTTTTCCCGACTTTGGTCGAAAAAAAAATTTCTTTTTTTTTTTGTCAATTTTCAATGGTGGAATGAAGATAATTTCATATGGTTTTAAGTGTAGTTTTATTTGGAAGTGTAATTGAAATATTCGAAAGATTAGGGGTTTAACTTGATTTTCGGTACAATTATGAGTAACCGAATGGATTGCAGGGAGTGCTCCGAAATCAAGATATCTAAAAAAAATTATATGAAACGAACCAGAATTTCGATACGATTATTATGACATCGAAAAAAATCTGATCGGAAACAGTTTTTTGTGCAGCTAAAATTCAGGCCGAAAAGTCGAATCGTCGTAATTCGTTCACAAAAAGTCAATTGAACTCAAAATACACTTTAATTTAGTTATTAGAACAACCTTTTGGTTGTTTAATGTTGAAACAAAAGTACTAGCGATCAAATCGAACAATAGGACGTAAGCGTAATTTCTTCATTTTTCCCGACTTTGGTCGAAAAAAAAATTTTTTTTTTTTTGTCAATTTTCAATGGTGGAATGAAGATAATTTCATATGGTTTTAAGTGTAGTTTTATTTGGAAGTGTAATTGAAATATTCGAAAGATTAGGGGTTTAACTTGATTTTCGGTACAATTATGAGTAACCGAATGGATTGCAGGGAGTGCTCCGAAATCAAGATATCTAAAAATAATTATATGAAACGAACCAGAATTTCGATACGATTATTATGACATCGAAAAAAATCTGATCGGAAACAGTTTTTTGTGCAGCTAAAATTCAGGCCGAAAAGTCGAATCGTCGTAATTCGTTCACAAAAAGTCAATTGAACCCAAAATACACTTTAATTTAGTTATTAGAACAACCTTTTGGTTGTTTAATGTTGAAACAAAAGTACTAGCGATCAAATCGAACAATAGGACGTAAGCGTAATTTCTTCATTTTTCCCGACTTTGGTCGAAAAAAAAAATTTCTTTTTTTTTTGTCAATTTTCAATGGTGGAATGAAGATAATTTCATATGGTTTTAAGTGTAGTTTTATTTGGAAGTGTAATTGAAATAGTCGAAAGATTAGGGGTTTAACTTGATTTTCGGAACAATTATGAGTAACCGAATGGATTGCAGGGAGTGCTCCGAAATCAAGATATCTAAAAATAATTATATGAAACGAACCAGAATTTCGATACGATTATTATGACATCGAAAAAAATCTGATCGGAAACAGTTTTTTGTGCAGCTAAAATTCAGGCCGAAAAGTCGAATCGTCGTAATTCGTTCACAAAAAGTCAATTGAACTCAAAATACACTTTAATTTAGTTATTAGAACAACCTTTTGGTTGTTTAATGTTGAAACAAAAGTACTAGCGATCAAATCGAACAATAGGACGTAAGCGTAATTTCTTCATTTTTCCCGACTTTGGTCGAAAAAAAAATTTCTTTTTTTTTTGTCAATTTTCAATGGTGGAATGAAGATAATTTCATATGGTTTTAAGTGTAGTTTTATTTGGAAGTGTAATTGAAATATTCGAAAGATTAGGGGTTTAACTTGATTTTCGGTACAATTATGAGTAACCGAATGGATTGCAGGGAGTGCTCCGAAATCAAGATATCTAAAAATAATTATATGAAACGAACCAGAATTTCGATACGATTATTATGACATCGAAAAAAATCTGATCGGAAACAGTTTTTTGTGCAGCTAAAATTCAGGCCGAAAAGTCGAATCGTCGTAATTCGTTCACAAAAAGTCAATTGAACTCAAAATACACTTTAATTTAGTTATTAGAACAACCTTTTGGTTGTTTAATGTTGAAACAAAAGTACTAGCGATCAAATCGAACAATAGGACGTAAGCGTAATTTCTTCATTTTTCCGACTTTGGTCGAAAAAAAAAATTCTTTTTTTTTTTGTCAATTTTCAATGGTGGAATGAAGATAATTTCATATGGTTTTAAGTGTAGTTTTATTTGGAAGTGTAATTGAAATATTCGAAAGATTAGGGGTTTAACTTGATTTTCGGAAGAATTATGAGTAACCGAATGGATTGCAGGGAGTGCTCCGAAATCAAGATATCTAAAAATAATTATATGAAACGAACCAGAATTTCGATACGATTATTATGACATCGAAAAAAATCTGATCGGAAACAGTTTTTTGTGCAGCTAAAATTCAGGCCGAAAAGTCGAATCGTCGTAATTCGTTCACAAAAAGTCAATTGAACTCAAAATACACTTTAATTTAGTTATTAGAACAACCTTTTGGTTGTTTAATGTTGAAACAAAAGTACTAGCGATCAAATCGAACAATAGGACGTAAGCGTAATTTCTTCATTTTTCCCGACTTTGGTCGAAAAAAAAATTTCTTTTTTTTTTTTGTCAATTTTCAATGGTGGAATGAAGATAATTTCATATGGTTTTAAGTGTAGTTTTATTTGGAAGTGTAATTGAAATATCGAAAGATTAGGGGTTTAACTTGATTTTCGGAAGAATTATGAGTAACCGAATGGATTGCAGGGAGTGCTCCGAAATCAAGATATCTAAAAATAATTATATGAAACGAACCAGAATTTCGATACGATTATTATGACATCGAAAAAAATCTGATCGGAAACAGTTTTTTGTGCAGCTAAAATTCAGGCGAAAAGTCGAATCGTCGTAATTCGTTCACAAAAAGTCAATTGAACTCAAAATACACTTTAATTTAGTTATTAGAACAACCTTTTGGTTGTTTAATGTGAAACAAAAGTACTAGCGATCAAGATTAGGGGTTTAACTTGATTTTCGGTACAATTATGTGTAACCGAATGGATTGCAGGGAGTGCTCCGAAATCAAGATATCTAAAAAAAATTATATGAAACGAACCAGAATTTCGATACGATTATTATGACATCGAAAAAAATCTGATCGGAAACAGTTTTTTGTGCAGCTAAAATTCAGGCCGAAAAGTCGAATCGTCGTAATTCGTTCACAAAAAGTCAATTGAACTCAAAATACACTTTAATTTAGTTATTAGAACAACCTTTTGGTTGTTTAATGTTGAAACAAAAGTACTAGCGATCAAATCGAACAATAGGACGTAAGCGTAATTTCTTCATTTTTCCCGACTTTGGTCAAAATTTTTTTTTTTTTTGTCAATTTTCAATGGTGGAATGAAGATAATTTCATATGGTTTTAAGTGTAGTTTTATTTGGAAGTGTAATTGAAATATTCGAAAGATTAGGGGTTTAACTTGATTTTCGGTACAATTATGAGTAACCGAATGGATTGCAGGGAGTGCTCCGAAATCAAGATATCTAAAAATAATTATATGAAACGAACCAGAATTTCGATACGATTATTATGACATCGAAAAAAATCTGATCGGAAACAGTTTTTTGTGCAGCTAAAATTCAGGCCGAAAAGTCGAATCGTCGTAATTCGTTCACAAAAAGTCAATTGAACTCAAAATACACTTTAATTTAGTTATTAGAACAACCTTTTGGTTGTTTAATGTTGAAACAAAAGTACTAGCGATCAAATCGAACAATAGGACGTAAGCGTAATTTCTTCATTTTTCCCGACTTTGGTCGAAAAAAAAATTTCTTTTTTTTTTTTTCAATTTTCAATGGTGGAATGAAGATAATTTCATATGGTTTTAAGTGTAGTTTTATTTGGAAGTGTAATTGAAATATTCGAAAGATTAGGGGTTTAACTTGATTTTCGGAACAATTATGAGTAACCGAATGGATTGCAGGGAGTGCTCCGAAATCAAGATATCTAAAAATAATTATATGAAACGAACCAGAATTTCGATACGATTATTATGACATCGAAAAAAATCTGATCGGAAACAGTTTTTTGTGCAGCTAAAATTCAGGCCGAAAAGTCGAATCGTCGTAATTCGTTCACAAAAAGTCAATTGAACTCAAAATACACTTTAATTTAGTTATTAGAACAACCTTTTGGTTGTTTAATGTTGAAACAAAAGTACTAGCGATCAAATCGAACAATAGGACGTAAGCGTAATTTCTTCATTTTTCCCGACTTTGGTCGAAAAAAAAAATTTCTTTTTTTTTTGTCAATTTTCAATGGTGGAATGAAGATAATTTCATATGGTTTTAAGTGTAGTTTTATTTGGAAGTGTAATTGAAATAGTCGAAAGATTAGGGGTTTAACTTGATTTTCGGAACAATTATGAGTAACCGAATGGATTGCAGGGAGTGCTCCGAAATCAAGATATCTAAAAATAATTATATGAAACGAACCAGAATTTCGATACGATTATTATGACATCGAAAAAAATCTGATCGGAAACAGTTTTTTGTGCAGCTAAAATTCAGGCCGAAAAGTCGAATCGTCGTAATTCGTTCACAAAAAGTCAATTGAACTCAAAATACACTTTAATTTAGTTATTAGAACAACCTTTTGGTTGTTTAATGTTGAAACAAAAGTACTAGCGATCAAATCGAACAATAGGACGTAAGCGTAATTTCTTCATTTTTCCCGACTTTGGTCGAAAAAAAAAATTTCTTTTTTTTTTTGTCAATTTTCAATGGTGGAATGAAGATAATTTCATATGGTTTTAAGTGTAGTTTTATTTGGAAGTGTAATTGAAATAGTCGAAAGATTAGGGGTTTAACTTGATTTTCGGTACAATTATGAGTAACCGAAGGATTGCAGGGAGTGCTCCGAAATCAAGATATCTAAAAATAATTATATGAAACGAACCAGAATTTCGATACGATTATTATGACATCGAAAAAAATCTGATCGGAAACAGTTTTTTGTGCAGCTAAAATTCAGGCCGAAAAGTCGAATCGTCGTAATTCGTTCACAAAAAGTCAATTGAACTCAAAATACACTTTAATTTAGTTATTAGAACAACCTTTTGATTGTTTAATGTTGAAACAAAAGTACTAGCGATCAAATCGAATAATAGGACGTAAGCGTAATTTCTTCATTTTTCCCGACTTTGGTCGAAAAAAAAATTTCTTTTTTTTTTTTTGTCAATTTTCAATGGTGGAATGAAGATAATTTCATATGGTTTTAAGTGTAGTTTTATTTGGAAGTGTAATTGAAATATTCGAAAGATTAGGGGTTTAACTTGATTTTCGGAAGAATTATGAGTAACCGAATGGATTGCAGGGAGTGCTCCGAAATCAAGATATTTAAAAATAATTATATGAAACGAACCAGAATTTCGATACGATTATTATGACATCGAAAAAAATCTGATCGGAAACAGTTTTTTGTGCAGCTAAAATTCAGGCCGAAAAGTCGAATCGTCGTAATTCGTTCACAAAAAGTCAATTGAACTCAAAATACACTTTAATTTAGTTATTAGAACAACCTTTTGGTTGTTTAATGTTGAAACAAAAGTACTAGCGATCAAATCGAACAATAGGACGTAAGCGTAATTTCTTCATTTTTCCCGACTTTGGTCGAAAAAAAAAATTCTTTTTTTTTTTTGTCAATTTTCAATGGTGGAATGAAGATAATTTCATATGGTTTTAAGTGTAGTTTTATTTGGAAGTGTAATTGAAATATTCGAAAGATTAGGGGTTTAACTTGATTTTCGGTACAATTATGAGTAACCGAATGGATTGCAGGGAGTGCTCCGAAATCAAGATATCTAAAAATAATTATATGAAACGAACCAGAATTTCGATACGATTATTATGACATCGAAAAAAATCTGATCGGAAACAGTTTTTTGTGCAGCTAAAATTCAGGCCGAAAAGTCGAATCGTCGTAATTCGTTCACAAAAAGTCAATTGAACTCAAAATACACTTTAATTTAGTTATTAGAACAACCTTTTGGTTGTTTAATGTTGAAACAAAAGTACTAGCGATCAAATCGAACAATAGGACGTAAGCGTAATTTCTTCATTTTTCCCGACTTTGGTCGAAAAAAAAAATTCTTTTTTTTTTGTCAATTTTCAATGGTGGAATGAAGATAATTTCATATGGTTTTAAGTGTAGTTTTATTTGGAAGTGTAATTGAAATATTCGAAAGATTAGGGGTTTAACTTGATTTTCGGTACAATTATGAGTAACCGAATGGATTGCAGGGAGTGCTCCGAAATCAAGATATCTAAAAATAATTATATGAAA
The DNA here is from genome assembly GCF_014633365.1 of Diospyros lotus. NCBI lineage: Eukaryota > Viridiplantae > Streptophyta > Magnoliopsida > Ericales > Ebenaceae > Diospyros > Diospyros lotus. Next base: position 21,862,931 of record NC_068346.1, on the reverse strand, counting down.
CGAACCAGAATTTCGATACGATTATTATGACATCGAAAAAAATCTGATCGGAAACAGTTTTTTGTGCAGCTAAAATTCAGGCCGAAAAGTCGAATCGTCGTAATTCGTTCACAAAAAGTCAATTGACCACAAAATACACTTTAATTTAGTTATTAGAACAACCTTTTGGTTGTTTAATGTTGAAACAAAAGTACTAGCGATCAAATCGAACAATAGGACGTAAGCGTAATTTCTTCATTTTTCCCGACTTTGGTCGAAAAAAAAATTTTCTTTTTTTTTTGTCAATTTTCAATGGTGGAATGAAGATAATTTCATATTGTTTTAAGTGTAATTTTATTTGGAAGTGTAATTGAAATAGTCGAAAGATTAGGGGTTTAACTTGATTTTCGGAACAATTATGAGTAACCGAATGGATTGCAGGGAGTGCTCCGAAATCAAGATATCTAAAAATAATTATATGAAACGAACCAGAATTTCGATACGATTATTATGACATCGAAAAAAATCTGATCGGAAACAGTTTTTTGTGCAGCTAAAATTCAGGCCGAAAAGTCGAATCGTCGTAATTCGTTCACAAAAAGTCAATTGAACTCAAAATACACTTTAATTTAGTTATTAGAACAACCTTTTGGTTGTTTAATGTTGAAACAAAAGTACTAGCGATCAAATCGAACAATAGGACGTAAGCGTAATTTCTTCATTTTTCCCGACTTTGGTCGAAAAAAAAAAATTTCTTTTTTTTTTTTGTCAATTTTCAATGGTGGAATGAAGATAATTTCATATGGTTTTAAGTGTAGTTTTATTTGGAAGTGTAATTGAAATATTCGAAAGATTACGGGTTTAACTTGATTTTCGGTACAATTATGAGTAACCGAATGGATTGCAGGGAGTGCTCCGAAATCAAGATATCTAAAAATAATTATATGAAACGAACCAGAATTTCGATACGATTATTATGACATCGAAAAAAATCTGATCGGAAACAGTTTTTTGTGCAGCTAAAATTCAGGCCGAAAAGTCGAATCGTCGTAATTCGTTCACAAAAAGTCAATTGAACTCAAAATACACTTTAATTTAGTTATTAGAACAACCTTTTGGTTGTTTAATGTTGAAACAAAAGTACTAGCGATCAAATCGAACAATAGGACGTAAGCGTAATTTCTTCATTTTTCCCGACTTTGGTCGAAAAAAAAAATTTCTTTTTTTTTTGTCAATTTTCAATGGTGGAATGAAGATAATTTCATATGGTTTTAAGTGTAGTTTTATTTGGAAGTGTAATTGAAATATTCGAAAGATTAGGGGTTTAACTTGATTTTCGGAACAATTATGAGTAACCGAATGGATTGCAGGGAGTGCTCCGAAATCAAGATATCTAAAAATAATTATATGAAACGAACCAGAATTTCGATACGATTATTATGACATCGAAAAAAATCTGATCGGAAACAGTTTTTTGTGCAGCTAAAATTCAGGCCGAAAAGTCGAATCGTCGTAATTCGTTCACAAAAAGTCAATTGAACTCAAAATACACTTTAATTTAGTTATTAGAACAACCTTTTGGTTGTTTAATGTTGAAACAAAAGTACTAGCGATCAAATCGAACAATAGGACGTAAGCGTAATTTCTTCATTTTTCCCGACTTTGGTCGAAAAAAAAATTTCTTTTTTTTTTTGTCAATTTTCAATGGTGGAATGAAGATAATTTCATATGGTTTTAAGTGTAGTTTTATTTGGAAGTGTAATTGAAATATTCGAAAGATTAGGGGTTTAACTTGATTTTCGGTACAATTATGAGTAACCGAATGGATTGCAGGGAGTGCTCCGAAATCAAGATATCTAAAAATAATTATATGAAACGAACCAGAATTTCGATACGATTATTATGACATCGAAAAAAATCTGATCGGAAACAGTTTTTTGTGCAGCTAAAATTCAGGCCGAAAAGTCGAATCGTCGTAATTCGTTCACAAAAAGTCAATTGAACCCAAAATACACTTTAATTTAGTTATTAGAACAACCTTTTGGTTGTTTAATGTTGAAACAAAAGTACTAGCGATCAAATCGAACAATAGGACGTAAGCGTAATTTCTTCATTTTTCCCGACTTTGGTCGAAAAAAAAAAATTCTTTTTTTTTTTTTGTCAATTTTCAATGGTGGAATGAAGATAATTTCATATGGTTTTAAGTGTAGTTTTATTTGGAAGTGTAATTGAAATATTCGAAAGATTAGGGGTTTAACTTGATTTTCGGAACAATTATGAGTAACCGAATGGATTGCAGGGAGTGCTCCGAAATCAAGATATCTAAAAATAATTATATGAAACGAACCAGAATTTCGATACGATTATTATGACATCGAAAAAAATCTGATCGGAAACAGTTTTTTGTGCAGCTAAAATTCAGGCCGAAAAGTCGAATCGTCGTAATTCGTTCACAAAAAGTCAATTGAACTCAAAATACACTTTAATTTAGTTATTAGAACAACCTTTTGGTTGTTTAATGTTGAAACAAAAGTACTAGCGATCAAATCGAACAATAGGACGTAAGCGTAATTTCTTCATTTTTCCCGACTTTGGTCGAAAAAAAAAATTCTTTTTTTTTTTTGTCAATTTTCAATGGTGGAATGAAGATAATTTCATATGGTTTTAAGTGTAGTTTTATTTGGAAGTGTAATTGAAATATTCGAAAGATTAGGGGTTTAACTTGATTTTCGGTACAATTATGAGTAACCGAATGGATTGCAGGGAGTGCTCCGAAATCAAGATATCTAAAAAAATTATATGAAACGAACCAGAATTTCGATACGATTATTATGACATCGAAAAAAATCTGATCGGAAACAGTTTTTTGTGCAGCTAAAATTCAGGCCGAAAAGTCGAATCGTCGTAATTCGTTCACAAAAAGTCAATTGAACTCAAAATACACTTTAATTTAGTTATTAGAACAACCTTTTGGTTGTTTAATGTTGAAACAAAAGTACTAGCGATCAAATCGAACAATAGGACGTAAGCGTAATTTCTTCATTTTTCCCGACTTTGGTCGAAAAAAAAATTTCTTTTTTTTTTGTCAATTTTCAATGGTGGAATGAAGATAATTTCATATGGTTTTAAGTGTAGTTTTATTTGGAAGTGTAATTGAAATATTCGAAAGATTAGGGGTTTAACTTGATTTTCGGAAGAATTATGAGTAACCGAATGGATTGCAGGGAGTGCTCCGAAATCAAGATATCTAAAAATAATTATATGAAACGAACCAGAATTTCGATACGATTATTATGACATCGAAAAAAATCTGATCGAAAACAGTTTTTTGTGCAGCTAAAATTCAGGCCGAAAAGTCGAATCGTCGTAATTCGTTCACAAAAAGTCAATTGAACTCAAAATACACTTTAATTTAGTTATTAGAACAACCTTTTGGTTGTTTAATGTTGAAACAAAAGTACTAGCGATCAAATCGAACAATAGGACGTAAGCGTAATTTCTTCATTTTTCCCGACTTTGGTCGAAAAAAAAAAATTCTTTTTTTTTTTTGTCAATTTTCAATGGTGGAATGAAGATAATTTCATATGGTTTTAAGTGTAGTTTTATTTGGAAGTGTAATTGAAATATTCGAAAGATTATGGGTTTAACTTGATTTTCGGTATAATTATGAGTAACCGAATGGATTGCAGGGAGTGCTCCGAAATCAAGATATCTAAAAATAATTATATGAAACGAACCAGAATTTCGATACGATTATTATGACATCGAAAAAAATCTGATCGGAAACAGTTTTTTGTGCAGCTAAAATTCAGGCCGAAAAGTTGAATCGTCGTAATTCGTTCACAAAAAGTCAATTGAACTCAAAATACACTTTAATTTAGTTATTAGAACAACCTTTTGGTTGTTTAATGTTGAAACAAAAGTACTAGCGATCAAATCGAACAATAGGACGTAAGCGTAATTTCTTCATTTTTCCCGACTTTGGTCGAAAAAAAAAATTTTTTTTTTTTTTGTCAATTTTCAATGGTGGAATGAAGATAATTTCATATGGTTTTAAGTGTAGTTTTATTTGGAAGTGTAATTGAAATAGTCGAAAGATTAGGGGTTTAACTTGATTTTCGGTACAATTATGAGTAACCGAATGGATTGCAGGGAGTGCTCCGAAATCAAGATATCTAAAAATAATTATATGAAACGAACCAGAATTTCGATACGATTATTATGACATCGAAAAAAATCTGATCGGAAACAGTTTTTTGTGCAGCTAAAATTCAGGCCGAAAAGTCGAATCGTCGTAATTCGTTCACAAAAAGTCAATTGAACTCAAAATACACTTTAATTTAGTTATTAGAACAACCTTTTGGTTGTTTAATGTTGAAACAAAAGTACTAGCGATCAAATCGAACAATAGGACGTAAGCGTAATTTCTTCATTTTTCCCGACTTTGGTCGAAAAAAAAAATTTCTTTTTTTTTTTTTGTCAATTTTCAATGGTGGAATGAAGATAATTTCATATGGTTTTAAGTGTAGTTTTATTTGGAAGTGTAATTGAAATATTCAAAAGATTAGGGGTTTAACTTGATTTTCGGAAGAATTATGAGTAAGCGAATGGATTGCAGGGAGTGCTCCGAAATCAAGATATCTAAAAACAATTATATGAAACGAACCAGAATTTCGATACGATTATTATGACATCGAAAAAAATCTGATCGGAAACAGTTTTTTGTGCAGCTAAAATTCAGGCAGAAAAGTCGAATCGTCGTAATTCGTTCACAAAAAGTCAATTGAATTCAAAATACAGTTTAATTTAGTTATTAGAACAACCTTTTGGTTGTTTAATGTTGAAACAAAAGTACTAGCGATCAAATCGAACAATAGGACGTAAGCGTAATTTCTTCATTTTTCCCGACTTTGGTCGAAAAAAAAAATTTTTTTTTTTTTTTGTCAATTTTCAATGGTGGAATGAAGATAATTTCATATGGTTTTAAGTGTAGTTTTATTTGGAAGTGTAATTGAAATATTCGAAAGATTAGGGGTTTAACTTGATTTTCGGTACAATTATGAGTAACCGAATGGATTGCAGGGAGTGCTCCGAAATCAAGATATCTAAAAAAAATTATATGAAACGAACCAGAATTTCGATACGATTATTATGACATCGAAAAAAATCTGATCGGAAACAGTTTTTTGTGCAGCTAAAATTCAGGCCGAAAAGTCGAATCGTCGTAATTCGTTCACAAAAAGTCAATTGAACTCAAAATACACTTTAATTTAGTTATTAGAACAACCTTTTGGTTGTTTAATGTTGAAACAAAAGTACTAGCGATCAAATCGAACAATAGGACGTAAGCGTAATTTCTTCATTTTTCCCGACTTTGGTCGAAAAAAAAAATTCTTTTTTTTTTGTCAATTTTCAATGGTGGAATGAAGATAATTTCATATGGTTTTAAGTGTAGTTTTATTTGGAAGTGTAATTGAAATATTCGAAAGATTAGGGGTTTAACTTGATTTTCGGTACAATTATGAGTAACCGAATGGATTGCAGGGAGTGCTCCGAAATCAAGATATCTAAAAATAATTATATGAAACGAACCAGAATTTCGATACGATTATTATGACATCGAAAAAAATCTGATCGGAAACAGTTTTTTGTGCAGCTAAAATTCAGGCCGAAAAGTCGAATCGTCGTAATTCGTTCACAAAAAGTCAATTGAACTCAAAATACACTTTAATTTAGTTATTAGAACAACCTTTTGGTTGTTTAATGTTGAAACAAAAGTACTAGCGATCAAATCGAACAATAGGACGTAAGCGTAATTTCTTCATTTTTCCCGACTTTGGTCGAAAAAAAAATTTCTTTTTTTTTTGTCAATTTTCAATGGTGGAATGAAGATAATTTCATATGGTTTTAAGTGTAGTTTTATTTGGAAGTGTAATTGAAATATTCGAAAGATTAGGGGTTTAACTTGATTTTCGGTACAATTATGAGTAACCGAATGATTGCAGGGAGTGCTCCGAAATCAAGATATCTAAAAAAATTATATGAAACGAACCAGAATTTCGATACGATTATTATGACATCGAAAAAAATCTGATCGGAAACAGTTTTTTGTGCAGCTAAAATTCAGGCCGAAAAGTCGAATCGTCGTAATTCGTTCACAAAAAGTCAATTGAACCAAAATACACTTTAATTTAGTTATTAGAACAACCTTTTGGTTGTTTAATGTTGAAACAAAAGTACTAGCGATCAAATCGAACAATAGGACGTAAGCGTAATTTCTTCATTTTTCCCGACTTTGGTCGAAAAAAAAAATTCTTTTTTTTTTTGTCAATTTTCAATGGTGGAATGAAGATAATTTCATATGGTTTTAAGTGTAGTTTTATTTGGAAGTGTAATTGAAATATTCGAAAGATTAGGGGTTTAACTTGATTTTCGGTACAATTATGAGTAACCGAATGGATTGCAGGGAGTGCTCCGAAATCAAGATATCTAAAAATAATTATATGAAACGAACCAGAATTTCGATACGATTATTATGACATCGAAAAAAATCTGATCGGAAACAGTTTTTTGTGCAGCTAAAATTCAGGCCGAAAAGTCGAATCGTCGTAATTCGTTCACAAAAAGTCAATTGAACTCAAAATACACTTTAATTTAGTTATTAGAACAACCTTTTGGTTGTTTAATGTTGAAACAAAAGTACTAGCGATCAAATCGAACAATAGGACGTAAGCGTAATTTCTTCATTTTTCCCGACTTTGGTCGAAAAAAAAAATTTCTTTTTTTTTTGTCAATTTTCAATGGTGGAATGAAGATAATTTCATATGGTTTTAAGTGTAGTTTTATTTGGAAGTGTAATTGAAATATTCGAAAGATTAGGGGTTTAACTTGATTTTCGGAACAATTATGAGTAACCGAATGGATTGCAGGGAGTGCTCCGAAATCAAGATATCTAAAAATAATTATATGAAACGAACCAGAATTTCGATACGATTATTATGACATCGAAAAAAATCTGATCGGAAACAGTTTTTTGTGCAGCTAAAATTCAGGCCGAAAAGTCGAATCGTCGTAATTCGTTCACAAAAAGTCAATTGAACTCAAAATACACTTTAATTTAGTTATTAGAACAACCTTTTGGTTGTTTAATGTTGAAACAAAAGTACTAGCGATCAAATCGAACAATAGGACGTAAGCGTAATTTCTTCATTTTTCCCGACTTTGGTCGAAAAAAAAAATTTCTTTTTTTTTTTGTCAATTTTCAATGGTGGAATGAAGATAATTTCATATGGTTTTAAGTGTAGTTTTATTTGGAAGTGTAATTGAAATATTCGAAAGATTAGGGGTTTAACTTGATTTTCGGTACAATTATGAGTAACCGATGGATTGCAGGGAGTGCTCCGAAATCAAGATATCTAAAAATAATTATATGAAACGAACCAGAATTTCGATACGATTATTATGACATCGAAAAAAATCTGATCGGAAACAGTTTTTTGTGCAGCTAAAATTCAGGCCGAAAAGTCGAATCGTCGTAATTCGTTCACAAAAAGTCAATTGAACTCAAAATACACTTTAATTTAGTTATTAGAACAACCTTTTGGTTGTTTAATGTTGAAACAAAAGTACTAGCGATCAAATCGAACAATAGGACGTAAGCGTAATTTCTTCATTTTTCCCGACTTTGGTCGAAAAAAAAAATTTTTTTTTTTTTTTGTCAATTTTCAATGGTGGAATGAAGATAATTTCATATGGTTTTAAGTGTAGTTTTATTTGGAAGTGTAATTGAAATATTCGAAAGATTAGGGGTTTAACTTGATTTTCGGAAGAATTATGAGTAACCGAATGGATTGCAGGGAGTGCTCCGAAATCAAGATATCTAAAAATAATTATATGAAACGAACCAGAATTTCGATACGATTATTATGACATCGAAAAAAATCTGATCGGAAACAGTTTTTTGTGCAGCTAAAATTCAGGCCGAAAAGTCGAATCGTCGTAATTCGTTCACAAAAAGTCAATTGAACTCAAAATACACTTTAATTTAGTTATTAGAACAACCTTTTTGTTGTTTAATGTTGAAACAAAAGTACTAGCGATCAAATCGAACAATAGGACGTAAGCGTAATTTCTTCATTTTTCCCGAATTCGGTCGAAAAAAAAAATTTCTTTTTTTTTTTGTCAATTTTCAATGGTGGAATGAAGATAATTTCATATGGTTTTAAGTGTAGTTTTATTTGGAAGTGTAATTGAAATAGTCGAAAGATTAGGGGTTTAACTTGATTTTCGGTACAATTATGAGTAACCGAATGGATTGCAGGGAGTGCTCCGAAATCAAGATATCTAAAAATAATTATATGAAACGAACCTGAATTTCTATACGATTATTATGACATCGAAAAAAATCTGATCGGAAACAGTTTTTTGTGCAGCTAAAATTCAGGCCGAAAAGTCGAATCGTCGTAATTCGTTCACAAAAAGTCAATTGAACTCAAAATACACTTTAATTTAGTTATTAGAACAACCTTTTGGTTGTTTAATGTTGAAACAAAAGTACTAGCGATCAAATCGAACAATAGGACGTAAGCGTAATTTCTTCATTTTTCCCGACTTTGGTCGAAAAAAAAATTTTTTTTTTTTTTTTGTCAATTTTCAATGGTGGAATGAAGATAATTTCATATGGTTTTAAGTGTAGTTTTATTTGGAAGTGTAATTGAAATATTCGAAAGATTAGGGGTTTAACTTGATTTTCGGTACAATTATGAGTAACCGAATGGATTGCAGGGAGTGCTCCGAAATCAAGATATCTAAAAATAATTATATGAAACGAACCAGAATTTCGATACGATTATTATGACATCGAAAAAAATCTGATCGGAAACAGTTTTTTGTGCAGCTAAAATTCAGGCCGAAAAGTCGAATCGTCGTAATTCGTTCACAAAAAGTCAATTGAACTCAAAATACACTTTAATTTAGTTATTAGAACAACCTTTTGGTTGTTTAATGTTGAAACAAAAGTACTAGCGATCAAATCGAACAATAGGACGTAAGCGTAATTTCTTCATTTTTCCCGACTTTGGTCGAAAAAAAAATTCTTTTTTTTTTTTGTCAATTTTCAATGGTGGAATGAAGATAATTTCATATGGTTTTAAGTGTAATTTTATTTGGAAGTGTAATTGAAATAGTCGAAAGATTAGGGGTTTAACTTGATTTTCGGAAGAATTATGAGTAACCGAATGGATTGCAGGGAGTGCTCCGAAATCAAGATATTTAAAAATAATTATATGAAACGAACCAGAATTTCGATACGATTATTATGACATCGAAAAAAATCTGATCGGAAACAGTTTTTTGTGCAGCTAAAATTCAGGCCGAAAAGTCGAATCGTCGTAATTCGTTCACAAAAAGTCAATTGAACTCAAAATACACTTTAATTTAGTTATTAGAACAACCTTTTGGTTGTTTAATGTTGAAACAAAAGTACTAGCGATCAAATCGAACAATAGGACGTAAGCGTAATTTCTTCATTTTTCCCGACTTTGGTCGAAAAAAAAAATTTTTTTTTTTTTGTCAATTTTCAATGGTGGAATGAAGATAATTTCATATGGTTTTAAGTGTAGTTTTATTTGGAAGTGTAATTGAAATAGTCGAAAGATTAGGGGTTTAACTTGATTTTCGAAGAATTATGAGTAACCGAATGGATTGCAGGGAGTGCTCCGAAATCAAGATATCTAAAAATAATTATATGAAACGAACCAGAATTTCGATACGATTATTATGATATCGAAAAAAATCTGATCGGAAACAGTTTTTTGTGCAGCTAAAATTCAGGCGAAAATTCGAATCGTCGTAATTCGTTCACAAAAAGTCAATTGAACTCAAAATACACTTTAATTTAGTTATTAGAACAACCTTTTGGTTGTTTAATGTTGAAACAAAAGTACTAGCGATCAAGATTAGGGGTTTAACTTGATTTTCGGTACAATTATGTGTAACCGAATGGATTGCAGGGAGTGCTCCGAAATCAAGATATCTAAAAAAAATTATATGAAACGAACCAGAATTTCGATACGATTATTATGACATCGAAAAAAATCTGATCGGAAACAGTTTTTTGTGCAGCTAAAATTCAGGCCGAAAAGTCGAATCGTCGTAATTCGTTCACAAAAAGTCAATTGAACTCAAAATACACTTTAATTTAGTTATTAGAACAACCTTTTGGTTGTTTAATGTTGAAACAAAAGTACTAGCGATCAAATCGAACAATAGGACGTAAGCGTAATTTCTTCATTTTTCCCGACTTTGGTCGAAAAATTTTTTTTTTTTTTTGTCAATTTTCAATGGTGGAATGAAGATAATTTCATATGGTTTTAAGTGTAGTTTTATTTGGAAGTGTAATTGAAATATTCGAAAGATTAGGGGTTTAACTTGATTTTCGGTACAATTATGAGTAACCGAATGGATTGCAGGGAGTGCTCCGAAATCAAGATATCTAAAAATAATTATATGAAACGAACCAGAATTTCGATACGATTATTATGACATCGAAAAAAATCTGATCGGAAACAGTTTTTTGTGCAGCTAAAATTCAGGCCGAAAAGTCGAATCGTCGTAATTCGTTCACAAAAAGTCAATTGAACCCAAAATACACTTTAATTTAGTTATTAGAACAACCTTTTGGTTGTTTAATGTTGAAACAAAAGTACTAGCGATCAAATCGAACAATAGGACGTAAGCGTAATTTCTTCATTTTTCCCGACTTTGGTCGAAAAAAAAATTTTCTTTTTTTTTTGTCAATTTTCAATGGTGGAATGAAGATAATTTCATATGGTTTTAAGTGTAGTTTTATTTGGAAGTGTAATTGAAATATTCGAAAGATTAGGGGTTTAACTTGATTTTCGGTACAATTATGAGTAACCGAATGGATTGCAGGGAGTGCTCCGAAATCAAGATATCTAAAAAAAATTATATGAAACGAACCAGAATTTCGATACGATTATTATGACATCGAAAAAAATCTGATCGGAAACAGTTTTTTGTGCAGCTAAAATTCAGGCCGAAAAGTCGAATCGTCGTAATTCGTTCACAAAAAGTCAATTGAACTCAAAATACACTTTAATTTAGTTATTAGAACAACCTTTTGGTTGTTTAATGTTGAAACAAAAGTACTAGCGATCAAATCGAACAATAGGACGTAAGCGTAATTTCTTCATTTTTCCCGACTTTGGTCGAAAAAAATTTTTTTTTTTTTGTCAATTTTCAATGGTGGAATGAAGATAATTTCATATGGTTTTAAGTGTAGTTTTATGTGGAAGTGTGATTGAAATATTCGAAAGATTAGGGGTTTAACTTGATTTTCGGTACAATTATGAGTAACCGAATGGATTGCAGGGAGTGCTCCGAAATCAAGATATCTAAAAACAATTATATGAAATGAACCAGAATATCGATACGATTATTATGACATCGAAAAAAATCTGATCGGAAACAGTTTTTTGTGCAGCTAAAATTCAGGCTGAAAAGTCGAATCGTCGTAATTCGTTCACAAAAAGTCAATTGAACTCAAAATACACTTTAATTTAGTTATTAGAACAACCTTTTGGTTGTTTAATGTTGAAACAAAAGTACTAGCGATCAAATCGAACAATAGGACGTAAGCGTAATTTCTTCATTTTTCCCGACTTTGGTCGAAAAAAAAATTTCTTTTTTTTTTGTCAATTTTCAATGGTGGAATGAAGATAATTTCATATGGTTTTAAGTGTAGTTTTATTTGGAAGTGTAATTGAAATAGTCGAAAGATTAGGGGTTTAACTTGATTTTCGGAACAATTATGAGTAACCGAATGGATTGCAGGGAGTGCTCCGAAATCAAGATATCTAAAAATAATTATATGAAACGAACCAGAATTTCGATACGATTATTATGACATCGAAAAAAATCTGATCGGAAACAGTTTTTTGTGCAGCTAAAATTCAGGCCGAAAAGTCGAATCGTCGTAATTCGTTCACAAAAAGTCAATTGAACTCAAAATACACTTTAATTTAGTTATTAGAACAACCTTTTGGTTGTTTAATGTTGAAACAAAAGTACTAGCGATCAAATCGAACAATAGGACGTAAGCGTAATTTCTTCATTTTTCCGACTTTGGTCGAAAAAAAAAATTTCTTTTTTTTTTTGTCAATTTTCAATGGTGGAATGAAGATAATTTCATATGGTTTTAAGTGTAGTTTTATTTGGAAGTGTAATTGAAATAGTCAAAGATTAGGGGTTTAACTTGATTTTCGGAAGAATTATGAGTAACCGAATGGATTGCAGGGAGTGCTCCGAAATCAAGATATCTAAAAATAATTATATGAAACGAACCAGAATTTCGATACGATTATTATGACATCGAAAAAAATCTGATCGGAAACAGTTTTTTGTGCAGCTAAAATTCAGGCCGAAAAGTCGAATCGTCGTAATTCGTTCACAAAAAGTCAATTGAACTCAAAATACACTTTAATTTAGTTATTAGAACAACCTTTTGGTTGTTTAATGTTGAAACAAAAGTACTAGCGATCAAATCGAACAATAGGACGTAAGCGTAATTTCTTCATTTTTCCGACTTTGGTCGAAAAAAAAAATTCTTTTTTTTTTTTGTCAATTTTCAATGGTGGAATGAAGATAATTTCATATGGTTTTAAGTGTAGTTTTATTTGGAAGTGTAATTGAAATAGTCGAAAGATTAGGGGTTTAACTTGATTTTCGGAAGAATTATGAGTAACCGAATGGATTGCAGGGAGTGCTCCGAAATCAAGATATCTAAAAAAATAATTATATGAAACGAACCAGAATTTCGATACGATTATTATGACATCGAAAAAAATCTGATCGGAAACAGTTTTTTGTGCAGCTAAAATTCAGGCCGAAAAGTCGAATCGTCGTAATTCGTTCACAAAAAGTCAATTGAACCCAAAATACACTTTAATTTAGTTATTAGAACAACCTTTTGGTTGTTTAATGTTGAAACAAAAGTACTAGCGATCAAATCGAACAATAGGACGTAAGCGTAATTTCTTCATTTTTCCCGACTTTGGTCGAAAAAAAAAATTTCTTTTTTTTTTTTGTCAATTTTCAATGGTGGAATGAAGATAATTTCATATGGTTTTAAGTGTAGTTTTATTTGGAAGTGTAATTGAAATATTCGAAAGATTAGGGGTTTAACTTGATTTTCGGAAGAATTATGAGTAACCGAATGGATTGCAGGGAGTGCTCCGAAATCAAGATATCTAAAAATAATTATATGAAACGAACCAGAATTTCGATACGATTATTATGACATCGAAAAAAATCTGATCGGAAACAGTTTTTTGTGCAGCTAAAATTCATGGCGAAAAGTCGAATCGTCGTAATTCGTTCACAAAAAGTCAATTGAACTCAAAATACACTTTAATTTAGTTATTAGAACAACCTTTTGGTTGTTTAATGTGGAAACAAAAGTACTAGCGATCAAGATTAGGGGTTTAACTTGATTTTCGGTACAATTATGTGTAATCGAATGGATTGCAGGGAGTGCTCCGAAATCAAGATATCTAAAAAAAATTATATGAAACGAACCAGAATTTCGATACGATTATTATGACATCGAAAAAAATCTGATCGGAAACAGTTTTTTGTGCAGCTAAAATTCAGGCCGAAAAGTCGAATCGTCGTAATTCGTTCACAAAAAGTCAATTGAACTCAAAATACACTTTAATTTAGTTATTAGAACAACCTTTTGGTTGTTTAATGTTGAAACAAAAGTACTAGCGATCAAATCGAACAATAGGACGTAAGCGTAATTTCTTCATTTTTCCCGACTTTGGTCGAAATTTTTTTTTTTTTTTTGTCAATTTTCAATGGTGGAATGAAGATAATTTCATATGGTTTTAAGTGTAGTTTTATTTGGAAGTGTAATTGAAATATTCGAAAGATTAGGGGTTTAACTTGATTTTCGGTACAATTATGAGTAACCGAATGGATTGCAGGGAGTGCTCCGAAATCAAGATATCTAAAAATAATTATATGAAACGAACCAGAATTTCGATACGATTATTATGACATCGAAAAAAATCTGATCGGAAACAGTTTTTTGTGCAGCTAAAATTCAGGCCGAAAAGTCGAATCGTCGTAATTCGTTCACAAAAAGTCAATTGAACCAAAATACACTTTAATTTAGTTATTAGAACAACCTTTTGGTTGTTTAATGTTGAAACAAAAGTACTAGCGATCAAATCGAACAATAGGACGTAAGCGTAATTTCTTCATTTTTCCCGACTTTGGTCGAAAAAAAAAATTTCTTTTTTTTTTGTCAATTTTCAATGGTGGAATGAAGATAATTTCATATGGTTTTAAGTGTAGTTTTATTTGGAAGTGTAATTGAAATATTCGAAAGATTAGGGGTTTAACTTGATTTTCGGAACAATTATGAGTAACCGAATGGATTGCAGGGAGTGCTCCGAAATCAAGATATCTAAAAATAATTATATGAAACGAACCAGAATTTCGATACGATTATTATGACATCGAAAAAAATCTGATCGGAAACAGTTTTTTGTGCAGCTAAAATTCAGGCCGAAAAGTCGAATCGTCGTAATTCGTTCACAAAAAGTCAATTGAACTCAAAATACACTTTAATTTAGTTATTAGAACAACCTTTTGGTTGTTTAATGTTGAAACAAAAGTACTAGCGATCAAATCGAACAATAGGACGTAAGCGTAATTTCTTCATTTTTCCCGACTTTGGTCGAAAAAAAAAATTTCTTTTTTTTTTGTCAATTTTCAATGGTGGAATGAAGATAATTTCATATGGTTTTAAGTGTAGTTTTATTTGGAAGTGTAATTGAAATATTCGAAAGATTAGGGGTTTAACTTGATTTTCGGAAGAATTATGAGTAACCGATGGATTGCAGGGAGTGCTCCGAAATCAAGATATCTAAAAATAATTATATGAAACGAACCAGAATTTCGATACGATTATTATGACATCGAAAAAAATCTGATCGGAAACAGTTTTTTGTGCAGCTAAAATTCAGGCCGAAAAGTCGAATCGTCGTAATTCGTTCACAAAAAGTCAATTGAACTCAAAATACACTTTAATTTAGTTATTAGAACAACCTTTTGGTTGTTTAATGTTGAAACAAAAGTACTAGCGATCAAATCGAACAATAGGACGTAAGCGTAATTTCTTCATTTTTCCCGACTTTGGTCGAAAAAAAAAATTTCTTTTTTTTTTTGTCAATTTTCAATGGTGGAATGAAGATAATTTCATATGGTTTTAAGTGTAGTTTTATTTGGAAGTGTAATTGAAATAGTCGAAAGATTAGGGGTTTAACTTGATTTTCGGAAGAATTATGAGTAACCGAATGGATTGCAGGGAGTGCTCCGAAATCAAGATATCTAAAAATAATTATATGAAACGAACCAGAATTTCGATACGATTATTATGACATCGAAAAAAATCTGATCGGAAACAGTTTTTTGTGCAGCTAAAATTCAGGCCGAAAAGTCGAATCGTCGTAATTCGTTCACAAAAAGTCAATTGAACTCAAAATACACTTTAATTTAGTTATTAGAACAACCTTTTGGTTGTTTAATGTGGAAACAAAAGTACTAGCGATCAAGATTAGGGGTTTAACTTGATTTTCGGTACAATTATGTGTAACCGAATGGATTGCAGGGAGTGCTCCGAAATCAAGATATCTAAAAAAAATTATATGAAACGAACCAGAATTTCGATATGATTATTATGACATCGAAAAAAATTGATCGGAAACAGTTTTTTGTGCAGCTAAAATTCAGGCCGAAAAGTCGAATCGTCGTAATTCGTTCACAAAAAGTCAATTGAACTCAAAATACACTTTAATTTAGTTATTAGAACAACCTTTTGGTTGTTTAATGTTGAAACAAAAGTACTAGCGATCAAATCGAACAATAGGACGTAAGCGTAATTTCTTCATTTTTCCCGACTTTGGTCGAAAAAAATTTTTTTTTTTTTTTGTCAATTTTCAATGGTGGAATGAAGATAATTTCATATGGTTTTAAGTGTAGTTTTATTTGGAAGTGTAATTGAAATATTCGAAAGATTACGGGTTTAACTTGATTTTCGGTACAATTATGAGTAACCGAATGGATTGCAGGGAGTGCTCCGAAATCAAGATATCTAAAAAATAATTATATGAAACGAACCAGAATTTCGATACGATTATTATGACATCAAAAAAAATCTGATCGGAAACAATTTTTTGTGCAGCTAAAATTCAGGCCGAAAAGTCGAATCGTCGTAATTCGTTCACAAAAAGTCAATTGAACTCAAAATACACTTTAATTTAGTTATTAGAACAACCTTTTGGTTGTTTAATGTTGAAACAAAAGTACTAGCGATCAAATCGAACAATAGGACGTAAGCGTAATTTCTTCATTTTTCCCGACTTTGGTCGAAAAAAAAAATTCTTTTTTTTTTTGTCAATTTTCAATGGTGGAATGAAGATAATTTCATATGGTTTTAAGTGTAGTTTTATTTGGAAGTGTAATTGAAATATTCAAAAGATTAGGGGTTTAACTTGATTTTCGGTACAATTATGAGTAACCGAATGGATTGTAGGGAGTGCTCCGAAATCAAGATATCTAAAAAAATTATATGAAACGAACCAGAATTTCGATACGATTATTATGACATCGAAAAAAATCTGATCGGAAACAGTTTTTTGTGCAGCTAAAATTCAGGCCGAAAAGTCGAATCGTCGTAATTCGTTCACAAAAAGTCAATTGAACCCAAAATACACTTTAATTTAGTTATTAGAACAACCTTTTGGTTGTTTAATGTTGAAACAAAAGTACTAGCGATCAAATCGAACAATAGGACGTAAGCGTAATTTCTTCATTTTTCCCGACTTTGGTCGAAAAAAAAAATTTCTTTTTTTTTTGTCAATTTTCAATGGTGGAATGAAGATAATTTCATATGGTTTTAAGTGTAGTTTTATTTGGAAGTGTAATTGAAATATTCGAAAGATTAGGGGTTTAACTTGATTTTCGGTACAATTATGAGTAACCGAATGGATTGCAGGGAGTGCTCCGAAATCAAGATATCTAAAAATAATTATATGAAACGAACCAGAATTTCGATACGATTATTATGACATCGAAAAAAATCTGATCGGAAACAGTTTTTTGTGCAGCTAAAATTCAGGCCGAAAAGTCGAATCGTCGTAATTCGTTCACAAAAAGTCAATTGAACTCAAAATACACTTTAATTTAGTTATTAGAACAACCTTTTGGTTGTTTAATGTTGAAACAAAAGTACTAGCGATCAAATCGAACAATAGGACGTAAGCGTAATTTCTTCATTTTTCCCGACTTTGGTCGAAAAAAAAAATTCTTTTTTTTTTGTCAATTTTTAATGGTGGAATGAAGATAATTTCATATGGTTTTAAGTGTAGTTTTATTTGGAAGTGTAATTGAAATATTCACAAAGATTAGGGGTTTAACTTGATTTTCGGTACAATTATGAGTAACCGAATGATTGCAGGGAGTGCTCCGAAATCAAGATATCTAAAAAAATTATATGAAACGAACCAGAATTTCGATACGATTATTATGACATCGAAAAAAATCTGATCGGAAACAGTTTTTTGTGCAGCTAAAATTCAGGCCGAAAAGTCGAATCGTCGTAATTCGTTCACAAAAAGTCAATTGAACCCAAAATACACTTTAATTTAGTTATTAGAACAACCTTTTGGTTGTTTAATGTTGAAACAAAAGTACTAGCGATCAAATCGAACAATAGGACGTAAGCGTAATTTCTTCATTTTTCCCGACTTTGGTCGAAAAAAAAAATTTCTTTTTTTTTTGTCAATTTTCAATGGTGGAATGAAGATAATTTCATATGGTTTTAAGTGTAGTTTTATTTGGAAGTGTAATTGAAATATTCGAAAGATTAGGGGTTTAACTTGATTTTCGGTACAATTATGAGTAACCGAATGGATTGCAGGGAGTGCTCCGAAATCAAGATATCTAAAAATAATTATATGAAACGAACCAGAATTTCGATACGATTATTATGACATCGAAAAAAATCTGATCGGAAACAGTTTTTTGTGCAGCTAAAATTCAGGCCGAAAAGTCGAATCGTCGTAATTCGTTCACAAAAAGTCAATTGAACTCAAAATACACTTTAATTTAGTTATTAGAACAACCTTTCGCTTGTTTAATGTTGAAACAAAAGTACTAGCGATCAAATCGAACAATAGGACGTAAGCGTAATTTCTTCATTTTTCCCGTTTGGTCGAAAAAAAAAATTCTTTTTTTTTTTGTCAATTTTCAATGGTGGAATGAAGATAATTTCATATGGTTTTAAGTGTAGTTTTATTTGGAAGTGTAATTGAAATATTCACAAAATTAGGGGTTTAACTTGATTTTCGGTACAATTATGAGTAACCGAATCGATTGCAGGGAGTGCTCCGAAATCAAGATATCTAAAAAAATTATATGAAACGAACCAGAATTTCGATACGATTATTATGACATCGAAAAAAATCTGATCGGAAACAGTTTTTTGTGCAGCTAAAATTCAGGCCGAAAAGTCGAATCGTCGTAATTCGTTCACAAAAAGTCAATTGAACTCAAAATACACTTTAATTTAGTTATTAGAACAACCTTTTGGTTGTTTAATGTTGAAACAAAAGTACTAGCGATCAAATCGAACAATAGGACGTAAGCGTAATTTCTTCATTTTTCCCGACTTTGGTCGAAAAAAAAAATTCTTTTTTTTTTGTCAATTTTCAATGGTGGAATGAAGATAATTTCATATGGTTTTAAGTGTAGTTTTATTTGGAAGTGTAATTGAAATATTCGAAAGATTAGGGGTTTAACTTGATTTTCGGTACAATTATGAGTAACCGAATGGATTGCAGGGAGTGCTCCGAAATCAAGATATCTAAAAAAAATTATATGAAACGAACCAGAATTTCGATACGATTATTATGACATCGAAAAAAATTTGATCGGAAACAGTTTTTTGTGCAGCTAAAATTCAGGCCGAAAAGTCGGATCGTCGTAATTAGTTCACAAAAACTCAATTGAACTCAAAATACACTTTAATTTAGTTATTAGAACAACCTTTTGGTTGTTTAATGTTGAAACAAAAGTACTAGCGATCAAATCAAACAATAGGACGTAAGCGTAATTTCTTCATTTTTCCCGACTTTGGTCGAAAAAAAAATTCTTTTTTTTTTTTTTCAATTTTCAATGGTGGAATGAAGATAATTTCATATGGTTTTAAGTGTAGTTTTATTTGGAAGTGTAATTGAAATATTCACAAGATTAGGGGTTTAACTTTATTTTCGGTACAATTATGAGTAACCGAATGGATTGCAGGGAGTGCTCCGAAATCAAGATATCTAAAAAAATTATATGAAACGAACCAGAATTTCGATACGATTATTATGACATCGAAAAAAATCTGATCGGAAACAGTTTTTTGTGCAGCTAAAATTCAGGCCGAAAAGTCGAATCGTCGTAATTCGTTCACAAAAAGTCAATTGAACTCAAAATACACTTTAATTTAGTTATTAGAACAACCTTTTGGTTGTTTAATGTTGAAACAAAAGTACTAGCGATCAAATCGAACAATAGGACGTAAGCGTAATTTCTTCATTTTTCCCGACTTTGGTCGAAAAAAATTTCTTTTTTTTTTTTTTTCAATGGTACAAGTGGAATGAAATGATTTAATGGTATTAAAATAAAATTATATGAAAAATTGAATTTCGATACGATTATTATGACATCGAAAAAATTTGATCGGAAACAGTTTTTTGTGAGCTAAAATTCAGGCCGAAAAGTCGAATCGTCGTAATTCGTTCACAAAAAGTCAATTGAACTCAAAATACACTTTAATTTAGTTATTAGAACAACCTTTTGGTTGTTTAATGTTGAAACAAAAGTACTAGCGATCAAATCGAACAATAGGACGTAAGCGTATTTTCTTCATTTTTCCCGACTTGGTCGAAAAAAAAAATTTCTTTTTTTTTTTGTCAATTTTCAATGGTGGAATGAAGATAATTTCATATGGTTTTAAGTGTAGTTTTATTTGGAAGTGTAATTGAAATATTCACAAGATTAGGGGTTTAACTTGATTTTTGGTACAATTATGAGTAAGCGAATGGATTGCAGGGAGTGCCCCGAAATCAAGATATCTAAACAAAATTATATGAAATGAACCAAAATTTCGATACGATTATTATGACATTGAAAAAAATCTGATCAGAAACAGTTTTTTGTGGTGCAAAATTCAGGCCGAAAAGTCGAATCGTCGTAATTCGTTTCACAAAAAGTCAATTGAACTCAAAATACAATTTAATTTAGTTATTAGAACAACCTTTTGATTGTTTAATGTTGAAACAAAAGTACTAGCGATTAAATCGAACAATAGGATGTAAGCGTAATTTCTTCATTATTCTAATCTTTGGTCGAAAAAAAAAATATGTTTCTTTTTTTCTCAATTTTCAATGGTGTAATGAAGATAATTTCATATGGTTTTAAGTGTAGTTTTATTTGGAAGTGTAATTGAAATATTCAAAGATTAGGGGTTTAACTTGATTTTCGGTACAATTATGAGTAACCGAATCGATTGCAGGAGGGAGTGCTCCGAAATCAAGATATCTAAAAAAAATTATATGAAACGAACCAGAATTTCGATACGATTATTATGACATCGAAAAAAATCTGATCGGAAACAGTTTTTTGTGCAGCTAAAATTCAGGCCGAAAAGTCGAATCGTCGTAATTCGTTCAGAAAAAGTCAATTGAACTCAAAATACACTTTAATTTAGTTATTAGAACAACCTTTTGGTTGTTTAATGTTGAAACAAAAGTACTAGCGATCAAATCGAACAATAGGACGTAAGCGTAATTTCTTCATTTCCGTCTTTGGTCGAAAAAAAAATTTCTTTTTTTTTCTTCTCAATTTTCAATGGTGGAATGAAGATAATTTCATATGGTTTTAAGTGTAGTTTTATTTGGAAGTGTAATTGAAATATTCAAAAGATTAGGGGTTTAACTTGATTTTCGGTACAATTATGAGTAACCGAATGGATTGCAGGGAGTGCTCCGAAATCAAGATATCTAAAAAAAATTATATGAAACGAACCAGAATTTCGATACGATTATTATGACATCGAAAAAAATCTGATCGGAAACAGTTTTTTGTGCAGCTAAAATTCAGGCCGAAAAGTCGAATCGTCGTAATTCGTTCACAAAAAGTCAATTGAACTCAAAATACACTTTAATTTAGTTATTAGAACAACCTTTTGGTTGTTTAATGTTGAAAACAAAAGTACTAGCGATCAAATCGAACAATAGGACGTAAGCGTAATTTCTTCATTTTTCCCGACTTTGGTCGAAAAAAAAAATTTCTTTTTTTTTTTCTCAATTTTCAATGGTGGAATGAAGATAATTTCATATGGTTTTAAGTGTAGTTTTATTTTGAAGTGTAATTGAAATATTCACAAAATTAGGGGTTTAACTTGATTTCGGTACAATTATGAGTAACCGAATCGATTGCAGGGAGGGAGTGCTCGAAATCAAGATATCTAAAAAAATTATATGAAACGAACCAGAATTTCGATACGATTATTATGACATCGAAAAAAATCTGATCGGAAACAGTTTTTTGTGCAGCTAAAATTCAGGCCGAAAAGTCGAATCGTCGTAATTCGTTCACAAAAGTCAATTGAACTCAAAATACACTTTAATTTAGTTATTAGAACAACCTTTTGGTTGTTTAATGTTGAAACAAAAGTACTAGCGATCAAATCGAACAATAGGACGTAAGCGTAATTTCTTCATTTTTCCCGACTTTGGTCGGAAAAAAAATTTCTTTTTTTTTTTTGTCAATTTTCAATGGTGGAATGAAGATAATTTCATATGGTTTTAAGTGTAGTTTTATTGGAAGTGTAATTGAAATATTCAAAAGATTAGGGTTTTAACTTGATTTTTCGGTACAATTATGAGTAACCGAATGGATTGCAGGGAGTGCTCCGAAATCAAGATATCTAAAAAAAAATATATGAAACGAACCAGAATTTCGATACGATTATTATGACATCGAAAAAAATCTGATCGGAAACAGTTTTTTGTGCAGCTAAAATTCAGGCCGAAAAGTCGAATCGTCGTAATTCGTTCACAAAAAGTCAATTGAACTCAAAATACACTTTAATTTAGTTATTAGAACAACCTTTTGGTTGTTTAATGTTGAAACAAAAGTACTAGCGATCAAATCGAACAATAGGACGTAAGCGTAATTTCTTCATTTTTCCCGTCTTTGGTCGAAAAAAAAAAAATTTCTTTTTTTTTCTCAATTTTCAATGGTGGAATGAAGATAATTTCATATGGTTTTAAGTGTAGTTTTATTTGGAAGTGTAATTGAAATATTCACAAGATTAGGGGTTTAACTTGATTTTCGGTACAATTATGAGTAACCGAATGGATTGCAGGAGTGTGCTCCGAAATCAAGATATCTAAAAAAATTATATGAAACGAACCAGAATTTCGATACGATTATTATGACATCGAAAAAAATCTGATCGAAACAGTTTTTTGTGTAGCTAAAATTCAGGCCGAAAAGTCGAATCGTCGTAATTCGTTTACAAAAAGTCAATTGAACTCAAAATACACTTTAATTTAGTTATTAGAACAACCTTTTGGTTGTTTAATGTTGAAACAAAAGTACTAGCGATCAAATCGAACAATAGGACGTAAGCGTAATTTCTTATTTTTCCCGTCTTTGGTCGAAAAAAAAATTTCTTTTTTTTTCTCAATTTTCAATGGTGGAATGAAGATAATTTCATATGGTTTTAAGTGTAGTTTATTTGGAAGTGTAATTGAAATATTCACAAGATTAGGGGTTTAACTTGATTTTCGGTACAATTATGAGTAACCGAATGGATTTAGGAGGAGTGCTCCGAAATCAAGATATCTAAAAAAATTATATGAAACGAACCAGAATTTCGATACGATTATTATGACATCGAAAAAATTCTGATCGGAAACAGTTTTTTTTTGCAGCTAAAATTCAGGCAGAAAATTCGAATCGTCGTAATTAGTTCACAAAAAGTCAATTGAACTCAAAATACACTTTAATTTAATTATTAGAACAACCTTTTGGTTGTTTAATGTTGAAACAAAAGTACTAGCGATCAAATCGAACAATAGGACGTAAGCGTAATTACTTCATTTTTCCCGTCTTTGGTCGAAAAAAAAATTTCTTTTTTTTTGTCAATTTTCAATGGTGGAATGAAGATAATTTCATATGGTTTTAAGTGTAGTTTTATTTGGAAGTGTAATTGAAATATTCAAAGATTAGGGGTTTAACTTGATTTTCGGTACAATTATGAGTAACCGAATGGATTGCAGGAGGAGTGCTCCGAAATCAAGATATCTAAAAAAAATTATATGAAACGAACCAGAATATCGATACGATTATTATGACATCGAAAAAAATCTGATCGGAAAACAGTTTTTTTGTGCAGCTAAAATTCAGGCCGAAAAGTCGAATCGTCGTAATTCGTTCACAAAAAGTCAATTGAACTCAAAATACACTTTAATTTAGTTATTAGAAACACCTTTTGGTTGTTTAATGTTGAAACAAAAGTAATAGCGATCAAATCGAACAATAGGACGTAAGCGTAATTTCTTTCATTTTTCCCGACTTTGGTCGGGAAAAAAATAAGTTTTTTTTTTTTCTCAATTTTCAATGGTGGAATGAAGATATATTTAACAACCTTTTGGTTGTTTAATGTTGAAACAAAAGTACTAGCGATCAAATCGAACAATAGGACGTAAGCGTAATTTCTTCATTTTTCCCGTCTTTGGTCAAAAAAAAATTTCTTTTTTTTTTCTCAATTTTCAATGGTGGAATGAAGATAATTTCATATGGTTTTAAGTGTAGTTTTATTTGGAAGTGTAATTGAAATATTCACAGATTAGGGGTTTAACTTGATTTTCGGTACAATTATGAGTAACCGAATGGATTGCAGGGAGTGCTCCGAAATCAAGATATCTAAAAAAAATTATATGAAACGAACCAGAATTTCGATACGATTATTATGACATCGAAAAAAATCTGATCGGAAACAGTTTTTTGTGCAGCTAAAATTCAGGCCGAAAAGTCGAATCGTCGTAATTCGTCACAAAAAAGTCAATTGAACTCAAAATACACTTTAATTTAGTTATTAGACAACCTTTTGGTTGTTTAATGTTGAAACAAAAGTACTAGCGATCAAATCGAACAATAGGACGTAAGCGTAATTTCTTCATTTTTCCCGATTTGTCGAAAAAAAAATTTCTTTTTTTTTTTGTCAATTTTCAATGGTGGAATGAAGATAATTTCATATGGTTTTAAGTGTAGTTTTATTTGGAAGTGTAATTGAAATATTCACAAGATTGGGTTTAACTTGATTTTCGGTACAATTATGAGTAACCGAATGGATTGCAGGGAGTGCTCCGAAATCAAGATATCTAAAAATAATTATGAAACGAACCAGAATTTCGATACGATTATTATGACATCGAAAAAAATCTGATCGGAAACAGTTTTTTGTGCAGCTAAAATTCAGGCCGAAAAGTCGAATCGTCGTAATTCGTTCACAAAAAGTCAATTGAACTCAAAATACACTTTAATTTAGTTATTAGAACAACCTTTTGGTTGTTTAATGTTGAAACAAAAGTACTAGCGATCAAATCGAACAATAGGACGTAAGCGTAATTTCTTTTTTCCGACTTTGGTCAAAAAAAAAATTTCTTTTTTTTTTGTCAATTTTCAATGGTGGAATGAAGATAATTTCATATGGTTTTAAGTGTAGTTTTATTTGGAAGTGTAATTGAAATATTCACAAGATTAGGGGTTTAACTTGATTTTCGGTACAATTATGAGTAACCGAATGGATTGCAGGGAGTGCTCCGAAATCAAGATATCTAAAAAAATTAATGAAACGAACCAGAATTTCGATACGATTATTATGACATCGAAAAAAATCTGATCGGAAACAGTTTTTTGTGCAGCTAAAATTCAGGCCGAAAAGTCGAATCGTCGTAATTCGTTCACAAAAAGTCAATTGAACTCAAAATACACTTTAATTTAATTATTAGAACAACCTTTTGGTTGTTTAATGTTGAAACAAAAGTACTAGCGATCAAATCGAACAATAGGACGTAAGCGTAATTACTTCATTTTTCCCGTCTTTGGTCGAAAAAAAAATTTCTTTTTTTTTTTGTCAATTTTCAATGGTGGAATGAAGATAATTTCATATGGTTTTAAGTGTAGTTTTATTTGGAAGTGTAATTGAAATATTCAAAGATTAGGGGTTTAACTTGATTTTCGGTACAATTATGAGTAACCGAATGGATTGCAGGGAGTGCTCCGAAATCAAGATATCTAAAAATAATTATATGAAACGAACAGAATTTCGATACGATTATTATGACATCGAAAAAAATCTGATCGGAAACAGTTTTTTGTGCAGCTAAAATTCAGGCCGAAAAGTCGAATCGTCGTAATTCGTTCACAAAAAGTCAATTGAACTCAAAATACACTTTAATTTAGTTATTAGAACAACCTTTTGGTTGTTTAATGTTGAAACAAAAGTACTAGCGATCAAATCGAACAATAGGACGTAAGCGTAATTTCATTTTTTCCGTCTTTGGTCGAAAAAAAAAATTTCTTTCTTTTTTTCTCAATTTTCAATGGTGGAATGAAGATAATTTCATATGGTTTTAAGTGTAGTTTTATTTGGAAGTGTATTGAAATATTCACAAGATTAGGGGTTAAACTTGATTTTCGGTACACTTATGAGTAACAGAATCGATTGCAGGGAGTGCTCGAAAATCAAGATATCTAAAAAAAATTATATGAAACGAACCAGAATTTCGATACGATTATTATGACATCGAAAAAATCTGATCGGAAACAGTTTTTTGTGCCGCAAAAATTCAGGTCTAAAAGTCAAATCATCGTAATTCGTTCATAAATAGTCAATTGAACTCAAAATACACTTTAATTTAGTTATTAGAATAACCTTTTGGTTGTTTAATGATAAAACAAAAGTACTAGCGATCAAATCGAACAATAGGACGTAAGCGTAATTTCTTCATTTTTCCGACTTTGGTCGAAAAAAAAAATCTTTTTTTTTTTGTCAATTTTCAATGGTGGAATGAAGATAATTTCATATGGTTTTAAGTGTAGTTTTATTTGGAAGTGTAATTGAAATATTCGAAAGATTAGGGGTTTAACTTGATTTTCGGTACAATTATGAGTAACCGAATGGATTGCAGGGAGTGCTCCGAAATCAAGATATCTAAAAATAATTATATGAAACGAACCAGAATTTCGATACGATTATTATGACATCGAAAAAAATCTGATCGGAAACAGTTTTTTGTGCAGCTAAAATTCAGGCCGAAAAGTCGAATCGTCGTAATTCGTTCACAAAAAGTCAATTGAACTCAAAATACACTTTAATTTAGTTATTAGAACAACCTTTTGGTTGTTTAATGTTGAAACAAAAGTACTAGCGATCAAATCGAACAATAGGACGTAAGCGTAATTTCATATTTTTCCGTCTTTGGTCAAAAAAAATTTCTTTTTTTTTTGTCAATTTTCAATGGTGGAATGAAGATAATTTCATATGGTTTTAAGTGTAGTTTTATTTTGAAGCGTAATTGAAATATTCACAAGATTAGGGGTTTAACTTGATTTTCGGTACAATTATGAGTAACCGAATGGATTGCAGGGAGTGCTCCGAAATCAAGATATCTAAAAAAAATATATGAAACGAACCAGAATTTCGATACGATTATTATGACATCGAAAAAAATCTGATCGGAAACAGTTTTTTGTGCAGCTAAAATTCAGGCCGAAAAGTCGAATCGTCGTAATTCGTTCACAAAAAGTCAATTGAACTCAAAATACACTTTAATTTAGTTATTAGAACAACCTTTTGGTTGTTTAATGTTGAAACAAAAGTACTAGCGATCAAATCGAACAATAGGACGTAAGCGTAATTTCTTTATTTTTCCCGTCTTTGGGAAAAAAAAAATATCTTTTTTTTTTTGTCAATTTTCAATGGTGGAATGAAGATAATTTCATATGGTTTTAAATGTAGTTTTATTTGGAAGTGTAATTGAAATATTCACAAGATTAGGGGTTTAACTTGATTTTCGGTACAATTATGAGTAACCGAATGGATTGCAGGGAGTGCTCCGAAATCAAGATATCTAAAAAAAATTATATGGAACGAACCAGAATTTCGATACGATTATTATGACATCGAAAAAAATCTGATCGGAAACAGTTTTTTGTGCAGCTAAAATTCAGGCCGAAAAGTCGAATCGTTGTAATTCGTTCACAAAAAGTCAATTGAACTCAAAATACACTTTAATTTAGTTATTAGAACAACCTTTTGGTTGTTTAATGTAGAAACAAAAGTACTAGCGATCAAATCGAACAATAGGACGTAAGCGTAATTTCTTCATTTTTCCGACTTTGGTCGAAAAAAAATTTCTTTTTTTTTTGTCAATTTTCAATGGTGGAATGAAGATAATTTCATATGGTTTTAAGTGTAGTTTTATTTGGAAGTGTAATTGAAATATTCACAAGATTAGGGGTTTAACTTGATTTTCGGTACAATTATGAGTAACCGAATGGATTGCAGGGAGTGCTCCGAAATCAAGATATCTAAAAAAATTATATGAAACGAACCAGAATTTCGATACGATTATTATGACATCGAAAAAAATCTGATCGGAAACAGTTTTTTGTGCAGCTAAAATTCAGGCCGAAAAGTCGAATCGTCGTAATTCGTTCACAAAAAGTCAATTGAACTCAAAATACACTTTAATTTAGTTATTAGAACAACCTTTTGGTTGTTTAATGTTGAAACAAAAGTACTAGCGATCAAATCGAACAATAGGACGTAAGCGTAATTTCTTCATTTTTCCCGACTTTGGTCGAAAAAAAAAATTTCTTTTTTTTTTTGTCAATTTTCAATGGTGGAATGAAGATAATTTCATATGGTTTTAAGTGTAGTTTTATTTGAAGTGTAATTGAAATATTCAAGATTAGGGTTTAACTTGATTTTCGGTACAATTATGAGTAACCGAATGGATTGCAGGGAGTGCTCCGAAATCAAGATATCTAAAAATAATTATATGAAACGAACCAGAATTTCGATACGATTATTATGACATCGAAAAAAATCTGATCGGAAACAGTTTTTTGTGCAGCTAAAATTCAGGCCGAAAAGTCGAATCGTCGTAATTCGTTCACAAAAAGTCAATTGAACTCAAAATACACTTTAATTTAGTTATTAGAACAACCTTTTGGTTGTTTAATGTGAAACAAAAGTACTAGCGATCAAATCGAACAATAGGACGTAAGCGTAATTTCTTCATTTTTCCCGTTTTGGTCGAAAAAAAAATTTCTTTTTTTTTTTCTCAATTTTCAATGGTGGAATGAAGATAATTTCATATGGTTTTAAGTGTAGTTTTATTTGAAGTGTAATTGAAATATTCACAAGATTAGGGGTTTAACTTGATTTTCGGTACAATTATGAGTAACCGAATGGATTGCAGGGAGTGCTCCGAAATCAAGATATCTAAAAAAAATTATATGAAACGAACCAGAATTTCGATACGATTATTATGACATCGAAAAAAATCTGATCGGAAACAGTTTTTTGTGCAGCTAAAATTCAGGCCGAAAAGTCGAATCGTCGTAATTCGTTCACAAAAAGTCAATTGAACTCAAAATACACTTTAATTTAGTTATTAGAACAACCTTTTGGTTGTTTAATGTTGAAACAAAAGTACTAGCGATCAAATCGAACAATAGGACGTAAGCGTAATTTCTTCATTTTTCCCGACTTTGGTCGAAAAAAAAATTTCTTTTTTTTTTTTGTCAATTTTCAATGGTGGAATGAAGATAATTTCATATGGTTTTAAGTGTAGTTTTATTTGGAAGTGTAATTGAAATATTCAAAGATTAGGGGTTTAACTTGATTTTCGGTACAATTATGAGTAACCGAATGGATTGCAGGGAGTGCTCCGAAATCAAGATATCTAAAAAAAATTATATGAAACGAACCAGAATTTCGATACGATTATTATGACATCGAAAAAAATCTGATCGGAAACAGTTTTTTGTGCAGCTAAAATTCAGGCGAAAAGTCGAATCGTCGTAATTCGTTCACAAAAAGTCAATTGAACTCAAAATACACTTTAATTTAGTTATTAGAACAACCTTTTGGTTGTTTAATGTGAAACAAAAGTACTAGCGATCAAGATTAGGGGTTTAACTTGATTTTCGGTACAATTATGAGTAACCGAATGGATTGCAGGGAGTGCTCCGAAATCAAGATATCTAAAAAAAATTATATGAAACGAACCAGAATTTCGATACGATTATTATGACATCGAAAAAAATCTGATCGGAAACAGTTTTTTGTGCAGCTAAAATTCAGGCCGAAAAGTCGAATCGTCGTAATTCGTTCACAAAAAGTCAATTGAACTCAAAATACACTTTAATTTAGTTATTAGAACAACCTTTTGGTTGTTTAATGTTGAAACAAAAGTACTAGCGATCAAATCGAACAATAGGACGTAAGCGTAATTTCTTCATTTTTCCCGTCTTTGGTCGAAAAAAAAAATTTCTTTTTTTTTTGTCAATTTTCAATGGTGGAATGAAGATAATTTCATATGGTTTTAAGTGTAGTTTTATTTGGAAGTGTAATTGAAATATTCAAAGATTAGGGGTTTAACTTGATTTTCGGTACAATTATGAGTAACCGAATGGATTGCAGGGAGTGCTCCGAAATCAAGATATCTAAAAAAAATTATATGAAACGAACCAGAATTTCGATACGATTATTATGACATCGAAAAAAATCTGATCGGAAACAGTTTTTTGTGCAGCTAAAATTCAGGCCGAAAAGTCGAATCGTCGTAATTCGTTCACAAAAAGTCAATTGAACTCAAAATACACTTTAATTTAGTTATTAGAACAACCTTTTGGTTGTTTAATGTTGAAACAAAAGTACTAGCGATCAAATCGAACAATAGGACGTAAGCGTAATTTCTTCATTTTTCCCGACTTTGGTCGAAAAAAAAAATTTCTTTTTTTTTTGTCAATTTTCAATGGTGGAATGAAGATAATTTCATATGGTTTTAAGTGTAGTTTTATTTGGAAGTGTAATTGAAATATTCAAAGATTAGGGGTTTAACTTGATTTTCGGTACAATTATGAGTAACCGAATGGATTGCAGGGAGTGCTCCGAAATCAAGATATCTAAAAATAATTATATGAAACGAACCAGAATTTCGATACGATTATTATGACATCGAAAAAAATCTGATCGGAAACAGTTTTTTGTGCAGCTAAAATTCAGGCCGAAAAGTCGAATCGTCGTAATTCGTTCACAAAAAGTCAATTGAACTCAAAATACACTTTAATTTAGTTATTAGAACAACCTTTTGGTTGTTTAATGTTGAAACAAAAGTACTAGCGATCAAATCGAACAATAGGACGTAAGCGTAATTTCTTCATTTTTCCCGACTTTGGTCGAAAAAAAAAATTTTTTTTTTTTTTGTCAATTTTCAATGGTGGAATGAAGATAATTTCATATGGTTTTAAGTGTAGTTTTATTTGGAAGTGTAATTGAAATATTCAAAGATTAGGGGTTTAACTTGATTTTCGGTACAATTATGAGTAACCGAATGGATTGCAGGGAGTGCTCCGAAATCAAGATATCTAAAAAAAATTATATGAAACGAACCAGAATTTCGATACGATTATTATGACATCGAAAAAAATCTGATCGGAAACAGTTTTTTGTGCAGCTAAAATTCATGGCGAAAAGTCGAATCGTCGTAATTCGTTCACAAAAAGTCAATTGAACTCAAAATACACTTTAATTTAGTTATTAGAACAACCTTTTGGTTGTTTAATGTGGAAACAAAAGTACTAGCGATCAAGATTAGGGGTTTAACTTGATTTTCGGTACAATTATGTGTAACCGAATGGATTGCAGGGAGTGCTCCGAAATCAAGATATCTAAAAAAAATTATATGAAACGAACCAGAATTTCGATATGATTATTATGACATCGAAAAAAATCTGATCGGAAACAGTTTTTTGTGCAGCTAAAATTCAGGCCGAAAAGTCGAATCGTCGTAATTCGTTCACAAAAAGTCAATTGAACTCAAAATACACTTTAATTTAGTTATTAGAACAACCTTTTGGTTGTTTAATGTTGAAACAAAAGTACTAGCGATCAAATCGAACAATAGGACGTAAGCGTAATTTCTTCATTTTTCCCGACTTTGGTCGAAAAAAAAATTTCTTTTTTTTTTGTCAATTTTCAATGGTGGAATGAAGATAATTTCATATGGTTTTAAGTGTAGTTTTATTTGGAAGTGTAATTGAAATATTCAAAGATTAGGGGTTTAACTTGATTTTCGGTACAATTATGAGTAACCGAATGGATTGCAGGGAGTGCTCCGAAATCAAGATATCTAAAAAAAATTATATGAAACGAACCAGAATTTCGATACGATTATTATGACATCGAAAAAAATCTGATCGGAAACAGTTTTTTGTGCAGCTAAAATTCAGGCCGAAAAGTCGAATCGTCGTAATTCGTTCACAAAAAGTCAATTGAACTCAAAATACACTTTAATTTAGTTATTAGAACAACCTTTTGGTTGTTTAATGTGAAACAAAAGTACTAGCGATCAAATCGAACAATAGGACGTAAGCGTAATTTCTTCATTTTTCCCGTCTTTGGTAAAAAAAAAAATATTCTTTTTTTTTTCTCAATTTTCAATGGTGGAATGAAGATAATTTCATATGGTTTTAAGTGTAGTTTTATTTGAAGTGTAATTGAAATATTCACAAGATTAGGGGTTTAACTTGATTTTCGGTACAATTATGAGTAACCGAATGGATTGCAGGGAGTGCTCCGAAATCAAGATATCTAAAAAAATTATATGAAACGAACCAGAATTTCGATACGATTATTATGACATCGAAAAAAATCTGATCGGAAACAGTTTTTTGTGCAGCTAAAATTCAGGCCGAAAAGTCGAATCGTCGTAATTCGTTCACAAAAAGTCAATTGAACTCAAAATACACTTTAATTTAGTTATTAGAACAACCTTTTGGTTGTTTAATGTTGAAACAAAAGTACTA
The DNA here is from genome assembly GCF_014633365.1 of Diospyros lotus. NCBI lineage: Eukaryota > Viridiplantae > Streptophyta > Magnoliopsida > Ericales > Ebenaceae > Diospyros > Diospyros lotus. The sequence continues at coordinate 21,830,699 of NC_068346.1, read as the reverse complement.
GCGATCAAATCGAACAATAGGACGTAAGCGTAATTTCTTCATTTTTCCCGTCTTTTGTCGAAAAAAAAATTTCTTTTTTTTTTTTGTCAATTTTCAATGGTGGAATGAAGATAATTTCATATGGTTTTAAGTGTAGTTTTATTTGGAAGTGTAATTGAAATATTCACAAGATTAGGGGTTTAACTTGATTTTCGGTACAATTATGAGTAACCGAATCGATTGCAGGGAGTGCTCCGAAATCAAGATATCTAAAAAAAATTATATGAAACGAACCAGAATATCGATATGATTATTATGACATCGAAAAAAATCTGATCGGAAACAGTTTTTTGTGCAGCTAAAATTCAGGCCGAAAAGTCGAATCGTCGTAATTCGTTCACAAAAAGTCAATTGAACTCAAAATACACTTTAATTTAGTTATTAGAACAACCTTTTGGTTGTTTAATGTTGAAACAAAAGTACTAGCGATCAAATCGAACAATAGGACGTAAGCGTAATTTCTTCATTTTTCCCGACTTTGGTCGAAAAAAAAATTTCTTTTTTTTTTTGTCAATTTTCAATGGTGGAATGAAGATAATTTCATATGGTTTTAAGTGTAGTTTTATTTGGAAGTGTAATTGAAATATTCAAAGATTAGGGGTTTAACTTGATTTTCGGTACAATTATGAGTAACCGAATGGATTGCAGGGAGTGCTCCGAAATCAAGATATCTAAAAAAATTATATGAAACGAACCAGAATTTCGATACGATTATTATGACATCGAAAAAAATCTGATCGGAAACAGTTTTTTGTGCAGCTAAAATTCAGGCCGAAAAGTCGAATCGTCGTAATTCGTTCACAAAAAGTCAATTGAACTCAAAATACACTTTAATTTAATTATTAGAACAACCTTTTGGTTGTTTAATGTTGAAACAAAAGTACTAGCGATCAAATCGAACAATAGGACGTAAGCGTAATTTCTTCATTTTTCCCGACTTTGGTCGAAAAAAAAAATTTCTTTTTTTTTTGTCAATTTTCAATGGTGGAATGAAGATAATTTCATATGGTTTTAAGTGTAGTTTTATTTGGAAGTGTAATTGAAATATTCACAAGATTAGGGGTTTAACTTGATTTTCGGTACAATTATGAGTAACCGAATCGATTGCAGGGAGTGCTCCGAAATCAAGATATCTAAAAAAATTATATGAAACGAACCAGAATTTCGATACGATTATTATGACATCGAAAAAAATCTGATCGGAAACAGTTTTTTGTGCAGCTAAAATTCAGGCCGAAAAGTCGAATCGTCGTAATTCGTTCACAAAAAGTCAATTGAACTCAAAATACACTTTAATTTAGTTATTAGAACAACCTTTTGGTTGTTTAATGTTGAAACAAAAGTACTAGCGATCAAATCGAACAATAGGACGTAAGCGTAATTTCTTCATTTTTCCCGACTTTGGTCGAAAAAAAAATTTCTTTTTTTTTTTGTCAATTTTCAATGGTGGAATGAAGATAATTTCATATGGTTTTAAGTGTAGTTTTATTTGAAGTGTAATTGAAATATTCAAAGATTAGGGGTTTAACTTGATTTTCGGTACAATTATGAGTAACCGAATGGATTGCAGGGAGTGCTCCGAAATCAAGATATCTAAAAAAAATTATATGAAACGAACCAGAATTTCGATACGATTATTATGACATCGAAAAAAATCTGATCGGAAACAGTTTTTTGTGCAGCTAAAATTCAGGCCGAAAAGTCGAATCGTCGTAATTCGTTCACAAAAAGTCAATTGAACTCAAAATACACTTTAATTTAGTTATTAGAACAACCTTTTGGTTGTTTAATGTTGAAACAAAAGTACTAGCGATCAAATCGAACAATAGGACGTAAGCGTAATTTCTTCATTTTTCCCGACTTTGGTCGAAAAAAAAAATTTCTTTTTTTTTTTGTCAATTTTCAATGGTGGAATGAAGATAATTTCATATGGTTTTAAGTGTAGTTTTATTTGGAAGTGTAATTGAAATATTCAAAGATTAGGGGTTTAACTTGATTTTCGGTACAATTATGAGTAACCGAATGGATTGCAGGGAGTGCTCCGAAATCAAGATATCTAAAAAAAATTATATGAAACGAACCAGAATTTCGATACGATTATTATGACATCGAAAAAAATCTGATCGGAAACAGTTTTTTGTGCAGCTAAAATTCAGGCCGAAAAGTCGAATCGTCGTAATTCGTTCACAAAAAGTCAATTGAACTCAAAATACACTTTAATTTAGTTATTAGAACAACCTTTTGGTTGTTTAATGTTGAAACAAAAGTACTAGCGATCAAATCGAACAATAGGACGTAAGCGTAATTTCTTCATTTTTCCCGTCTTTGGTCGAAAAAAAAAATCTTTCTTTTTTTCTCAATTTTCAATGGTGGAATGAAGATAATTTCATATGGTTTTAAGTGTAGTTTTATTTGGAAGTGTAATTGAAATATTCACAAGATTAGGGGTTTAACTTGATTTTCGGTACAATTATGAGTAACCGAATGGATTGCAGGGAGTGCTCCGAAATCAAGATATCTAAAAAAAATTATATGAAACGAACCAGAATTTCGATACGATTATTATGACATCGAAAAAAATCTGATCGGAAACAGTTTTTTGTGCAGCTAAAATTCAGGCCGAAAAGTCGAATCGTCGTAATTCGTTCACAAAAAGTCAATTGAACTCAAAATACACTTTAATTTAGTTATTAGAACAACCTTTTGGTTGTTTAATGTTGAAACAAAAGTACTAGCGATCAAATCGAACAATAGGACGTAAGCGTAATTTCTTCATTTTCCCGACTTTGGTCGAAAAAAAAATTTCTTTTTTTTTTGGTCAATTTTCAATGGTGGAATGAAGATAATTTCATATGGTTTTAAGTGTAGTTTTATTTGGAAGTGTAATTGAAATATTCACAAGATTAGGGGTTTAACTTGATTTTCGGTACAATTATGAGTAACCGAATCGATTGCAGGGAGTGCTCCGAAATCAAGATATCTAAAAAAAATTATATGAAACGAACCAGAATTTCGATACGATTATTATGACATCGAAAAAAATCTGATCGGAAACAGTTTTTTGTGCAGCTAAAATTCAGGCCAAAAAGTCGAATCGTCGTAATTCGTTCACAAAAAGTCAATTGAACTCAAAATACACTTTAATTTAGTTATTAGAACAACCTTTTGGTTGTTTAATGTTGAAACAAAAGTACTAGCGATCAAATCGAACAATAGGACGTAAGCGTAATTTCTTCATTTTTCCCGACTTTGGTCGAAAAAAAAAATTTCTTTTTTTTTTTGTCAATTTTCAATGGTGGAATGAAGATAATTTCATATGGTTTTAAGTGTAGTTTTATTTGGAAGTGTAATTGAAATATTCACAAGATTAGGGGTTTAACTTGATTTTCGGTACAATTATGAGTAACCGAATGGATTGCAGGGAGTGCTCCGAAATCAAGATATCTAAAAAAATTATATGAAACGAACCAGAATTTCGATACGATTATTATGACATCGAAAAAAATCTGATCGGAAACAGTTTTTTGTGCAGCTAAAATTCAGGCCGAAAAGTCGAATCGTCGTAATTCGTTCACAAAAAGTCAATTGAACTCAAAATACACTTTAATTTAGTTATTAGAACAACCTTTTGGTTGTTTAATGTTGAAACAAAAGTACTAGCGATCAAATCGAACAATAGGACGTAAGCGTAATTTCTTCATTTTTCCCGACTTTGGTCGAAAAAAAAATTTCTTTTTTTTTTTGTCAATTTTCAATGGTGGAATGAAGATAATTTCATATGGTTTTAAGTGTAGTTTTATTTGAAGTGTAATTGAAATATTCACAAGATTAGGGGTTTAACTTGATTTTCGGTACAATTATGAGTAACCGAATGGATTGCAGGGAGTGCTCCGAAATCAAGATATCTAAAAAAATTATATGAAACGAACCAGAATTTCGATACGATTATTATGACATCGAAAAAAATCTGATCGGAAACAGTTTTTTGTGCAGCTAAAATTCAGGCCGAAAAGTCGAATCGTCGTAATTCGTTCACAAAAAGTCAATTGAACTCAAAATACACTTTAATTTAGTTATTAGAACAACCTTTTGGTTGTTTAATGTTGAAACAAAAGTACTAGCGATCAAATCGAACAATAGGACGTAAGCGTAATTTCTTCATTTTTCCCGACTTTGGTCGAAAAAAAAAATTTCTTTTTTTTTTTTGTCAATTTTCAATGGTGGAATGAAGATAATTTCATATGGTTTTAAGTGTAGTTTTATTTGGAAGTGTAATTGAAATATTCACAAGATTAGGGGTTTAACTTGATTTTCGGTACAATTATGAGTAACCGAATGGATTGCAGGGAGTGCTCCGAAATCAAGATATCTAAAAAAAATTATATGAAACGAACCAGAATTTCGATACGATTATTATGACATCGAAAAAAATCTGATCGGAAACAGTTTTTTGTGCAGCTAAAATTCAGGCCGAAAAGTCGAATCGTCGTAATTCGTTCACAAAAAGTCAATTGAACTCAAAATACACTTTAATTTAGTTATTAGAACAACCTTTTGGTTGTTTAATGTTGAAACAAAAGTACTAGCGATCAAATCGAACAATAGGACGTAAGCGTAATTTCTTCATTTTTCCGTCTTTGGTCGAAAAAAAAATTTCTTTTTTTTTTCTCAATTTTCAATGGTGGAATGAAGATAATTTCATATGGTTTTAAGTGTAGTTTTATTTGGAAGTGTAATTGAAATATTCACAAGATTAGGGGTTTAACTTGATTTTCGGTACAATTATGAGTAACCGAATGGATTGCAGGGAGTGCTCCGAAATCAAGATATCTAAAAAAAATTATATGAAACGAACCAGAATTTCGATACGATTATTATGACATCGAAAAAAATCTGATCGGAAACAGTTTTTTGTGCAGCTAAAATTCAGGCCGAAAAGTCGAATCGTCGTAATTCGTTCACAAAAAGTCAATTGAACTCAAAATACACTTTAATTTAGTTATTAGAACAACCTTTTGGTTGTTTAATGTTGAAACAAAAGTACTAGCGATCAAATCGAACAATAGGACGTAAGCGTAATTTCTTCATTTTTCCCGACTTTGGTCGAAAAAAAAAATTTCTTTTTTTTTTTGTCAATTTTCAATGGTGGAATGAAGATAATTTCATATGGTTTTAAGTGTAGTTTTATTTGGAAGTGTAATTGAAATATTCAAAGATTAGGGGTTTAACTTGATTTTCGGTACAATTATGAGTAACCGAATGGATTGCAGGGAGTGCTCCGAAATCAAGATATCTAAAAATAATTATATGAAACGAACCAGAATTTCGATACGATTATTATGACATCGAAAAAAATCTGATCGGAAACAGTTTTTTGTGCAGCTAAAATTCAGGCGAAAAGTCGAATCGTCGTAATTCGTTCACAAAAAGTCAATTGAACTCAAAATACACTTTAATTTAGTTATTAGAACAACCTTTTGGTTGTTTAATGTGGAAACAAAAGTACTAGCGATCAAACCGAATGGATTGCAGGGAGTGCTCCGAAATCAAGATATCTAAAAAAAAATTATATGAAACGAACCAGAATTTCGATACGATTATTATGACATCGAAAAAAATCTGATCGGAAACAGTTTTTTGTGCAGCTAAAATTCAGGCCGAAAAGTCGAATCGTCGTAATTCGTTCACAAAAAGTCAATTGAACTCAAAATACACTTTAATTTAGTTATTAGAACAACCTTTTGGTTGTTTAATGTTGAAACAAAAGTACTAGCGATCAAATCGAACAATAGGACGTAAGCGTAATTTCTTCATTTTTCCCGACTTTGGTCGAAAAAATTTTTTTTTTTTTTTGTCAATTTTCAATGGTGGAATGAAGATAATTTCATATGGTTTTAAGTGTAGTTTTATTTGGAAGTGTAATTGAAATATTCACAAGATTAGGGGTTTAACTTGATTTTCGGTACAATTATGAGTAACCGAATCGATTGCAGGGAGTGCTCCGAAATCAAGATATCTAAAAAAATTATATGAAACGAACCAGAATTTCGATACGATTATTATGACATCGAAAAAAATCTGATCGGAAACAGTTTTTTGTGCAGCTAAAATTCAGGCCGAAAAGTCGAATCGTCGTAATTCGTTCACAAAAAGTCAATTGAACTCAAAATACACTTTAATTTAGTTATTAGAACAACCTTTTGGTTGTTTAATGTTGAAACAAAAGTACTAGCGATCAAATCGAACAATAGGACGTAAGCGTAATTTCTTCATTTTTCCCGACTTTGGTCGAAAAAAAAAATTTCTTTTTTTTTTGTCAATTTTCAATGGTGGAATGAAGATAATTTCATATGGTTTTAAGTGTAGTTTTATTTGGAAGTGTAATTGAAATATTCAAAGATTAGGGGTTTAACTTGATTTTCGGTACAATTATGAGTAACCGAATGGATTGCAGGGAGTGCTCCGAAATCAAGATATCTAAAAAAAATTATATGAAACGAACCAGAATTTCGATACGATTATTATGACATCGAAAAAAATCTGATCGGAAACAGTTTTTTGTGCAGCTAAAATTCAGGCCGAAAAGTCGAATCGTCGTAATTCGTTCACAAAAAGTCAATTGAACTCAAAATACACTTTAATTTAGTTATTAGAACAACCTTTTGGTTGTTTAATGTTGAAACAAAAGTACTAGCGATCAAATCGAACAATAGGACGTAAGCGTAATTTCTTCATTTTTCCCGTCTTTGGAAAAAAAAAATTTCTTTTTTTTTTGTCAATTTTCAATGGTGGAATGAAGATAATTTCATATGGTTTTAAGTGTAGTTTTATTTGGAAGTGTAATTGAAATATTCACAAGATTAGGGGTTTAACTTGATTTTCGGTACAATTATGAGTAACCGAATGGATTGCAGGGAGTGCTCCGAAATCAAGATATCTAAAAAAAATTATATGAAACGAACCAGAATTTCGATACGATTATTATGACATCGAAAAAAATCTGATCGGAAACAGTTTTTTGTGCAGCTAAAATTCAGGCCGAAAAGTCGAATCGTCGTAATTCGTTCACAAAAAGTCAATTGAACTCAAAATACACTTTAATTTAGTTATTAGAACAACCTTTTGGTTGTTTAATGTTGAAACAAAAGTACTAGCGATCAAATCGAACAATAGGACGTAAGCGTAATTTCTTCATTTTTCCTGACTTTGGTCCAAAAAAAAAATTCTTTTTTTTTTTGTCAATTTTCAATGGTGGAATGAAGATAATTTCATATGGTTTTAAGTGTAGTTTTATTTGGAAGTGTAATTGAAATATTCACAAGATTAGGGGTTTAACTTGATTTTCGGTACAATTATGAGTAACCGAATGGATTGCAGGGAGTGCTCCGAAATCAAGATATCTAAAAAAATTATATGAAACGAACCAGAATTTCGATACGATTATTATGACATCGAAAAAAATCTGATCGGAAACAGTTTTTTGTGCAGCTAAAATTCAGGCCGAAAAGTCGAATCGTCGTAATTCGTTCACAAAAAGTCAATTGAACTCAAAATACACTTTAATTTAGTTATTAGAACAACCTTTTGGTTGTTTAATGTTGAAACAAAAGTACTAGCGATCAAATCGAACAATAGGACGTAAGCGTAATTTCTTCATTTTTCCCGACTTTGGTCGAAAAAAAAAATTTCTTTTTTTTTTTTGTCAATTTTCAATGGTGGAATGAAGATAATTTCATATGGATTTAATTGTAGTTTTATTTGGAAGTGTAATTGAAATATTCAAAGATTAGGGGTTTAACTTGATTTTCGGTACAATTATGAGTAACCGAATGGATTGCAGGGAGTGCTCCGAAATCAAGATATCTAAAAAAAATTATATGAAACGAACCAGAATTTCGATACGATTATTATGACATCGAAAAAAATCTGATCGGAAACAGTTTTTTGTGCAGCTAAAATTCAGGCGAAAAGTCGAATCGTCGTAATTCGTTCACAAAAAGTCAATTGAACTCAAAATACACTTTAATTTAGTTATTAGAACAACCTTTTGGTTGTTTAATGTGGAAACAAAAGTACTAGCGATCAAGATTAGGGGTTTAACTTGATTTTCGGTACAATTATGTGGTAACCGAATGGATTGCAGGGAGTGCTCCGAAATCAAGATATCTAAAAAAAATTATATGAAACGAACCAGAATTTCGATACGATTATTATGACATCGAAAAAAATCTGATCGGAAACAGTTTTTTGTGCAGCTAAAATTCAGGCCGAAAAGTCGAATCGTCGTAATTCGTTCACAAAAAGTCAATTGAACTCAAAATACACTTTAATTTAGTTATTAGAACAACCTTTTGGTTGTTTAATGTTGAAACAAAAGTACTAGCGATCAAATCGAACAATAGGACGTAAGCGTAATTTCTTCATTTTTCCCGACTTTGGTCGAAAAAAATTTTTTTTTTTTTTTTGTCAATTTTCAATGGTGGAATGAAGATAATTTCATATGGTTTTAAGTGTAGTTTTATTTGGAAGTGTAATTGAAATATTCACAAAGATTAGGGGTTTAACTTGATTTTCGGTACAATTATGAGTAACCGAATCGATTGCAGGGAGTGCTCTGAAATCAAGATATCTAAAAAAAATTATATGAAACGAACCAGAATTTCGATACGATTATTATGACATCGAAAAAAATCTGATCGGAAATAGTTTTTTGTGCAGCTAAAATTCAGGCAGAAAAGTCGAATCGTCGTAATTCGTTCACAAAAAGTCAATTGAACTCAAAATACACTTTAATTTAGTTATTAGAACAACCTTTTGGTTGTTTAATGTTGAAACAAAAGTACTAGCGATCAAATCGAACAATAGGACGTAAGCGTAATTTCTTCATTTTTCCCGACTTTGGTCGAAAAAAAAAATTTCTTTTTTTTTTGTCAATTTTCAATGGTGGAATGAAGATAATTTCATATGGTTTTAAGTGTAGTTTTATTTGGAAGTGTAATTGAAATATTCAAAAGATTAGGGGTTTAACTTGATTTTCGGTACAATTATGAGTAACCGAATGGATTGCAGGGAGTGCTCCGAAATCAAGATATCTAAAAAAAATTATATGAAACGAACCAGAATTTCGATACGATTATTATGACATCGAAAAAAATCTGATCGGAAACAGTTTTTTGTGCAGCTAAAATTCAGGCCGAAAAGTCGAATCGTCGTAATTCGTTCACAAAAAGTCAATTGAACTCAAAATACACTTTAATTTAGTTATTAGAACAACCTTTTGGTTGTTTAATGTTGAAACAAAAGTACTAGCGATCAAATCGAACAATAGGACGTAAGCGTAATTTCTTCATTTTTCCCGACTTTGGTCGAAAAAAAAAATTTCTTTTTTTTTTGTCAATTTTCAATGGTGGAATGAAGATAATTTCATATGGTTTTAAGTGTAGTTTTATTTGGAAGTGTAATTGAAATATTCACAAGATTAGGGGTTTAACTTGATTTTCGGTACAATTATGAGTAACCGAATGGATTGCAGGGAGTGCTCCGAAATCAAGATATCTAAAAAAAATTATATGAAACGAACCAGAATTTCGATACGATTATTATGACATCGAAAAAAATCTGATCGGAAACAGTTTTTTGTGCAGCTAAAATTCAGGCCGAAAAGTCGAATCGTCGTAATTCGTTCACAAAAAGTCAATTGAACTCAAAATACACTTTAATTTAGTTATTAGAACAACCTTTTGGTTGTTTAATGTTGAAACAAAAGTACTAGCGATCAAATCGAACAATAGGACGTAAGCGTAATTTCTTCATTTTTCCCGACTTTGGTCGAAAAAAAAAATTTCTTTTTTTTTTGTCAATTTTCAATGGTGGAATGAAGATAATTTCATATGGTTTTAAGTGTAGTTTTATTTGGAAGTGTAATTGAAATATTCAAAGATTAGGGGTTTAACTTGATTTTCGGTACAATTATGAGTAACCGAATGGATTGCAGGGAGTGCTCCGAAATCAAGATATCTAAAAAAATTATATGAAACGAACCAGAATTTCGATACGATTATTATGACATCGAAAAAAATCTGATCGGAAACAGTTTTTTGTGCAGCTAAAATTCAGGCCGAAAAGTCGAATCGTCGTAATTCGTTCACAAAAAGTCAATTGAACTCAAAATACACTTTAATTTAGTTATTAGAACAACCTTTTGGTTGTTTAATGTTGAAACAAAAGTACTAGCGATCAAATCGAACAATAGGACGTAAGCGTAATTTCTTCATTTTTCCCGACTTTGGTCGAAAAAAAAATTTCTTTTTTTTTTGTCAATTTTCAATGGTGGAATGAAGATAATTTCATATGGTTTTAAGTGTAGTTTTATTTGGAAGTGTAATTGAAATATTCAAAGATTAGGGGTTTAACTTGATTTTCGGTACAATTATGAGTAACCGAATGGATTGCAGGGAGTGCTCCGAAATCAAGATATCTAAAAAAATTATATGAAACGAACCAGAATTTCGATACGATTATTATGACATCGAAAAAAATCTGATCGGAAACAGTTTTTTGTGCAGCTAAAATTCAGGCCGAAAAGTCGAATCGTCGTAATTCGTTCACAAAAAGTCAATTGAACTCAAAATACACTTTAATTTAGTTATTAGAACAACCTTTTGGTTGTTTAATGTTGAAACAAAAGTACTAGCGATCAAATCGAACAATAGGACGTAAGCGTAATTTCTTCATTTTTCCCGACTTTGGTCGAAAAAAAAAATTTCTTTTTTTTTTTCAATTTTCAATGGTGGAATGAAGATAATTTCATATGGTTTTAAGTGTAGTTTTATTTGGAAGTGTAATTGAAATATTCAAAGATTAGGGGTTTAACTTGATTTTCGGTACAATTATGAGTAACCGAATGGATTGCAGGGAGTGCTCCGAAATCAAGATATCTAAAAAAAATTATATGAAACGAACCAGAATTTCGATACGATTATTATGACATCGAAAAAAATCTGATCGGAAACAGTTTTTTGTGCAGCTAAAATTCAGGCCGAAAAGTCGAATCGTCGTAATTCGTTCACAAAAAGTCAATTGAACTCAAAATACACTTTAATTTAGTTATTAGAACAACCTTTTGGTTGTTTAATGTTGAAACAAAAGTACTAGCGATCAAATCGAACAATAGGACGTAAGCGTAATTTCTTCATTTTTCCCGACTTTGGTCGAAAAAAAAATTTCTTTTTTTTTTGTCAATTTTCAATGGTGGAATGAAGATAATTTCATATGGTTTTAAGTGTAGTTTTATTTGGAAGTGTAATTGAAATATTCACAAGATTAGGGGTTTAACTTGATTTTCGGTACAATTATGAGTAACCGAATGGATTGCAGGGAGTGCTCCGAAATCAAGATATCTAAAAAAAATTATATGAAACGAACCAGAATTTCGATACGATTATTATGACATCGAAAAAAATCTGATCGGAAACAGTTTTTTGTGCAGCTAAAATTCAGGCCGAAAAGTCGAATCGTCGTAATTCGTTCACAAAAAGTCAATTGAACTCAAAATACACTTTAATTTAGTTATTAGAACAACCTTTTGGTTGTTTAATGTTGAAACAAAAGTACTAGCGATCAAATCGAACAATAGGACGTAAGCGTAATTTCTTCATTTTTCCCGACTTTGGTCGAAAAAAAAAATTTCTTTTTTTTTTTGTCAATTTTCAATGGTGGAATGAAGATAATTTCATATGGTTTTAAGTGTAGTTTTATTTGGAAGTGTAATTGAAATATTCAAAGATTAGGGGTTTAACTTGATTTTCGGTACAATTATGAGTAACCGAATGGATTGCAGGGAGTGCTCCGAAATCAAGATATCTAAAAAAAATTATATGAAACGAACCAGAATTTCGATACGATTATTATGACATCGAAAAAAATCTGATCGGAAACAGTTTTTTGTGCAGCTAAAATTCAGGCCGAAAAGTCGAATCGTCGTAATTCGTTCACAAAAAGTCAATTGAACTCAAAATACACTTTAATTTAGTTATTAGAACAACCTTTTGGTTGTTTAATGTTGAAACAAAAGTACTAGCGATCAAATCGAACAATAGGACGTAAGCGTAATTTCTTCATTTTTCCCGTCTTTGGTCGAAAAAAAAAATTTCTTTTTTTTTGTCAATTTTCAATGGTGGAATGAAGATAATTTCATATGGTTTTAAGTGTAGTTTTATTTGGAAGTGTAATTGAAATATTCACAAGATTAGGGGTTTAACTTGATTTTCGGTACAATTATGAGTAACCGAATGGATTGCAGGGAGTGCTCCGAAATCAAGATATCTAAAAAAAATTATATGAAACGAACCAGAATTTCGATACGATTATTATGACATCGAAAAAAATCTGATCGGAAACAGTTTTTTGTGCAGCTAAAATTCAGGCCGAAAAGTCGAATCGTCGTAATTCGTTCACAAAAAGTCAATTGAACTCAAAATACACTTTAATTTAGTTATTAGAACAACCTTTTGGTTGTTTAATGTTGAAACAAAAGTACTAGCGATCAAATCGAACAATAGGACGTAAGCGTAATTTCTTCATTTTTCCCGACTTTGGTCGAAAAAAAAAATTCTTTTTTTTTTTGTCAATTTTCAATGGTGGAATGAAGATAATTTCATATGGTTTTAAGTGTAGTTTTATTTGGAAGTGTAATTGAAATATTCACAAGATTAGGGGTTTAACTTGATTTTCGGTACAATTATGAGTAACCGAATGGATTGCAGGGAGTGCTCCGAAATCAAGATATCTAAAAAAATTATATGAAACGAACCAGAATTTCGATACGATTATTATGACATCGAAAAAAATCTGATCGGAAACAGTTTTTTGTGCAGCTAAAATTCAGGCCGAAAAGTCGAATCGTCGTAATTCGTTCACAAAAAGTCAATTGAACTCAAAATACACTTTAATTTAGTTATTAGAACAACCTTTTGGTTGTTTAATGTTGAAACAAAAGTACTAGCGATCAAATCGAACAATAGGACGTAAGCGTAATTTCTTCATTTTTCCCGACTTTGGTCGAAAAAAAAAATTTCTTTTTTTTTTGTCAATTTTCAATGGTGGAATGAAGATAATTTCATATGGTTTTAAGTGTAGTTTTATTTGGAAGTGTAATTGAAATATTCAAAGATTAGGGGTTTAACTTGATTTTCGGTACAATTATGAGTAACCGAATGGATTGCAGGGAGTGCTCCGAAATCAAGATATCTAAAAAAAATTATATGAAACGAACCAGAATTTCGATACGATTATTATGACATCGAAAAAAATCTGATCGGAAACAGTTTTTTGTGCAGCTAAAATTCAGGCCGAAAAGTCGAATCGTCGTAATTCGTTCACAAAAAGTCAATTGAACTCAAAATACACTTTAATTTAGTTATTAGAACAACCTTTTGGTTGTTTAATGTTGAAACAAAAGTACTAGCGATCAAATCGAACAATAGGACGTAAGCGTAATTTCTTCATTTTTCCCGACTTTGGTCGAAAAAAAAAATTCTTTTTTTTTTTGTCAATTTTCAATGGTGGAATGAAGATAATTTCATATGGTTTTAAGTGTAGTTTTATTTGGAAGTGTAATTGAAATATTCAAAGATTAGGGGTTTAACTTGATTTTCGGTACAATTATGAGTAACCGAATGGATTGCAGGGAGTGCTCCGAAATCAAGATATCTAAAAAAATTATATGAAACGAACCAGAATTTCGATACGATTATTATGACATCGAAAAAAATCTGATCGGAAACAGTTTTTTGTGCAGCTAAAATTCAGGCCGAAAAGTCGAATCGTCGTAATTCGTTCACAAAAAGTCAATTGAACTCAAAATACACTTTAATTTAGTTATTAGAACAAACCTTTTGGTTGTTTAATGTGGAAACAAAAGTACTAGCGATCAAGATTAGGGGTTTAACTTGATTTTCGGTACAATTATGAGTAACCGAATGGATTGCAGGGAGTGCTCCGAAATCAAGATATCTAAAAAAAATTATATGAAACGAACCAGAATTTCGATACGATTATTATGACATCGAAAAAAATCTGATCGGAAACAGTTTTTTGTGCAGCTAAAATTCAGGCCGAAAAGTCGAATCGTCGTAATTCGTTCACAAAAAGTCAATTGAACTCAAAATACACTTTAATTTAGTTATTAGAACAACCTTTTGGTTGTTTAATGTTGAAACAAAAGTACTAGCGATCAAATCGAACAATAGGACGTAAGCGTAATTTCTTCATTTTTCCCGACTTTGGTCGAAAAAAAAATTTTTTTTTTTTTTTGTCAATTTTCAATGGTGGAATGAAGATAATTTCATATGGTTTTAAGTGTAGTTTTATTTGGAAGTGTAATTGAAATATTCAAAGATTAGGGGTTTAACTTGATTTTCGGTACAATTATGAGTAACCGAATGGATTGCAGGGAGTGCTCCGAAATCAAGATATCTAAAAAAAATTATATGAAACGAACCAGAATTTCGATACGATTATTATGACATCGAAAAAAATCTGATCGGAAACAGTTTTTTGTGCAGCTAAAATTCAGGCCGAAAAGTCGAATCGTCGTAATTCGTTCACAAAAAGTCAATTGAACTCAAAATACACTTTAATTTAGTTATTAGAACAACCTTTTGGTTGTTTAATGTTGAAACAAAAGTACTAGCGATCAAATCGAACAATAGGACGTAAGCGTAATTTCTTCATTTTTCCCGTCTTTGGTCGAAAAAAAAATTTCTTTTTTTTTTGTCAATTTTCAATGGTGGAATGAAGATAATTTCATATGGTTTTAAGTGTAGTTTTATTTGGAAGTGTAATTGAAATATTCACAAGATTAGGGGTTTAACTTGATTTTCGGTACAATTATGAGTAACCGAATGGATTGCAGGGAGTGCTCCGAAATCAAGATATCTAAAAAAAATTATATGAAACGAACCAGAATTTCGATACGATTATTATGACATCGAAAAAAATCTGATCGGAAACAGTTTTTTGTGCAGCTAAAATTCAGGCCGAAAAGTCGAATCGTCGTAATTCGTTCACAAAAAGTCAATTGAACTCAAAATACACTTTAATTTAGTTATTAGAACAACCTTTTGGTTGTTTAATGTTGAAACAAAAGTACTAGCGATCAAATCGAACAATAGGACGTAAGCGTAATTTCTTCATTTTTCCCGACTTTGGTCGAAAAAAAAATTTCTTTTTTTTTTTTGTCAATTTTCAATGGTGGAATGAAGATAATTTCATATGGTTTTAAGTGTAGTTTTATTTGGAAGTGTAATTGAAATATTCACAAGATTAGGGGTTTAACTTGATTTTCGGTACAATTATGAGTAACCGAATGGATTGCAGGGAGTGCTCCGAAATCAAGATATCTAAAAAAAATTATATGAAACGAACCAGAATTTCGATACGATTATTATGACATCGAAAAAAATCTGATCGGAAACAGTTTTTTGTGCAGCTAAAATTCAGGCCGAAAAGTCGAATCGTCGTAATTCGTTCACAAAAAGTCAATTGAACTCAAAATACACTTTAATTTAGTTATTAGAACAACCTTTTGGTTGTTTAATGTTGAAACAAAAGTACTAGCGATCAAATCGAACAATAGGACGTAAGCGTAATTTCTTCATTTTTCCCGACTTTGGTCGAAAAAAAAATTCTTTTTTTTTTTTGTCAATTTTCAATGGTGGAATGAAGATAATTTCATATGGTTTTAAGTGTAGTTTTATTTGGAAGTGTAATTGAAATATTCAAAAGATTAGGGGTTTAACTTGATTTTCGGTACAATTATGAGTAACCGAATGGATTGCAGGGAGTGCTCCGAAATCAAGATATCTAAAAAAAATTATATGAAACGAACCAGAATTTCGATACGATTATTATGACATCGAAAAAAATCTGATCGGAAACAGTTTTTTGTGCAGCTAAAATTCAGGCCGAAAAGTCGAATCGTCGTAATTCGTTCACAAAAAGTCAATTGAACTCAAAATACACTTTAATTTAGTTATTAGAACAACCTTTTGGTTGTTTAATGTTGAAACAAAAGTACTAGCGATCAAATCGAACAATAGGACGTAAGCGTAATTTCTTCATTTTTCCCGACTTTGGTCGAAAAAAAAAATTTCTTTTTTTTTTGTCAATTTTCAATGGTGGAATGAAGATAATTTCATATGGTTTTAAGTGTAGTTTTATTTGGAAGTGTAATTGAAATATTCACAAGATTAGGGGTTTAACTTGATTTTCGGTACAATTATGAGTAACCGAATGGATTGCAGGGAGTGCTCCGAAATCAAGATATCTAAAAAAAATTATATGAAACGAACCAGAATTTCGATACGATTATTATGACATCGAAAAAAATCTGATCGGAAACAGTTTTTTGTGCAGCTAAAATTCAGGCCGAAAAGTCGAATCGTCGTAATTCGTTCACAAAAAGTCAATTGAACTCAAAATACACTTTAATTTAGTTATTAGAACAACCTTTTGGTTGTTTAATGTTGAAACAAAAGTACTAGCGATCAAATCGAACAATAGGACGTAAGCGTAATTTCTTCATTTTTCCCGACTTTGGTCGAAAAAAAAATTTCTTTTTTTTTTTGTCAATTTTCAATGGTGGAATGAAGATAATTTCATATGGTTTTAAGTGTAGTTTTATTTGGAAGTGTAATTGAAATATTCACAAGATTAGGGGTTTAACTTGATTTTCGGTACAATTATGAGTAACCGAATGGATTGCAGGGAGTGCTCCGAAATCAAGATATCTAAAAAAAATTATATGAAACGAACCAGAATTTCGATACGATTATTATGACATCGAAAAAAATCTGATCGGAAACAGTTTTTTGTGCAGCTAAAATTCAGGCCGAAAAGTCGAATCGTCGTAATTCGTTCACAAAAAGTCAATTGAACTCAAAATACACTTTAATTTAGTTATTAGAACAACCTTTTGGTTGTTTAATGTTGAAACAAAAGTACTAGCGATCAAATCGAACAATAGGACGTAAGCGTAATTTCTTCATTTTTCCCGACTTTGGTCGAAAAAAAAAATTCTTTTTTTTTTTCTCAATTTTCAATGGTGGAATGAAGATAATTTCATATGGTTTTAAGTGTAGTTTTATTTGGAAGTGTAATTGAAATATTCACAAGATTAGGGGTTTAACTTGATTTTCGGTACAATTATGAGTAACCGAATGGATTGCAGGGAGTGCTCCGAAATCAAGATATCTAAAAAAAATTATATGAAACGAACCAGAATTTCGATACGATTATTATGACATCGAAAAAAATCTGATCGGAAACAGTTTTTTGTGCAGCTAAAATTCAGGCCGAAAAGTCGAATCGTCGTAATTCGTTCACAAAAAGTCAATTGAACTCAAAATACACTTTAATTTAGTTATTAGAACAACCTTTTGGTTGTTTAATGTTGAAACAAAAGTACTAGCGATCAAATCGAACAATAGGACGTAAGCGTAATTTCTTCATTTTTCCCGACTTTGGTCGAAAAAAAAAATTCTTTTTTTTTTGTCAATTTTCAATGGTGGAATGAAGATAATTTCATATGGTTTTAAGTGTAGTTTTATTTGGAAGTGTAATTGAAATATTCACAAGATTAGGGGTTTAACTTGATTTTCGGTACAATTATGAGTAACCGAATGGATTGCAGGGAGTGCTCCGAAATCAAGATATCTAAAAAAATTATATGAAACGAACCAGAATTTCGATACGATTATTATGACATCGAAAAAAATCTGATCGGAAACAGTTTTTTGTGCAGCTAAAATTCAGGCCGAAAAGTCGAATCGTCGTAATTCGTTCACAAAAAGTCAATTGAACTCAAAATACACTTTAATTTAGTTATTAGAACAACCTTTTGGTTGTTTAATGTTGAAACAAAAGTACTAGCGATCAAATCGAACAATAGGACGTAAGCGTAATTTCTTCATTTTTCCCGACTTTGGTCGAAAAAAAAATTTCTTTTTTTTTTTGTCAATTTTCAATGGTGGAATGAAGATAATTTCATATGGTTTTAAGTGTAGTTTTATTTGGAAGTGTAATTGAAATATTCAAAGATTAGGGGTTTAACTTGATTTTCGGTACAATTATGAGTAACCGAATGGATTGCAGGGAGTGCTCCGAAATCAAGATATCTAAAAAAAATTATATGAAACGAACCAGAATTTCGATACGATTATTATGACATCGAAAAAAATCTGATCGGAAACAGTTTTTTGTGCAGCTAAAATTCAGGCCGAAAAGTCGAATCGTCGTAATTCGTTCACAAAAAGTCAATTGAACTCAAAATACACTTTAATTTAGTTATTAGAACAACCTTTTGGTTGTTTAATGTTGAAACAAAAGTACTAGCGATCAAATCGAACAATAGGACGTAAGCGTAATTTCTTCATTTTTCCCGACTTTGGTCGAAAAAAAAATTTCTTTTTTTTTTTCTCAATTTTCAATGGTGGAATGAAGATAATTTCATATGGTTTTAAGTGTAGTTTTATTTGGAAGTGTAATTGAAATATTCACAAGATTAGGGGTTTAACTTGATTTTCGGTACAATTATGAGTAACCGAATGGATTGCAGGGAGTGCTCCGAAATCAAGATATCTAAAAAAAATTATATGAAACGAACCAGAATTTCGATACGATTATTATGACATCGAAAAAAATCTGATCGGAAACAGTTTTTTGTGCAGCTAAAATTCAGGCCGAAAAGTCGAATCGTCGTAATTCGTTCACAAAAAGTCAATTGAACTCAAAATACACTTTAATTTAGTTATTAGAACAACCTTTTGGTTGTTTAATGTTGAAACAAAAGTACTAGCGATCAAATCGAACAATAGGACGTAAGCGTAATTTCTTCATTTTTCCCGACTTTGGTCGAAAAAAAAAATTTCTTTTTTTTTTTGTCAATTTTCAATGGTGGAATGAAGATAATTTCATATGGTTTTAAGTGTAGTTTTATTTGGAAGTGTAATTGAAATATTCACAAGATTAGGGGTTTAACTTGATTTTCGGTACAATTATGAGTAACCGAATGGATTGCAGGGAGTGCTCCGAAATCAAGATATCTAAAAAAAATTATATGAAACGAACCAGAATTTCGATACGATTATTATGACATCGAAAAAAATCTGATCGGAAACAGTTTTTTGTGCAGCTAAAATTCAGGCAGAAAAGTCGAATCGTCGTAATTCGTTCACAAAAAGTCAATTGAACTCAAAATACACTTTAATTTAGTTATTAGAACAACCTTTTGGTTGTTTAATGTTGAAACAAAAGTACTAGCGATCAAATCGAACAATAGGACGTAAGCGTAATTTCTTCATTTTTCCCGACTTTGGTCGAAAAAAAAATTTTTTTTTTTTTTGTCAATTTTCAATGGTGGAATGAAGATAATTTCATATGGTTTTAAGTGTAGTTTTATTTGGAAGTGTAATTGAAATATTCAAAAGATTAGGGGTTTAACTTGATTTTCGGTACAATTATGAGTAACCGAATGGATTGCAGGGAGTGCTCCGAAATCAAGATATCTAAAAAAAATTATATGAAACGAACCAGAATTTCGATACGATTATTATGACATCGAAAAAAATCTGATCGGAAACAGTTTTTTGTGCAGCTAAAATTCAGGCCGAAAAGTCGAATCGTCGTAATTCGTTCACAAAAAGTCAATTGAACTCAAAATACACTTTAATTTAGTTATTAGAACAACCTTTTGGTTGTTTAATGTTGAAACAAAAGTACTAGCGATCAAATCGAACAATAGGACGTAAGCGTAATTTCTTCATTTTTCCCGACTTTGGTCGAAAAAAAAAATTTCTTTTTTTTTTTTCAATTTTCAATGGTGGAATGAAGATAATTTCATATGGTTTTAAGTGTAGTTTTATTTGGAAGTGTAATTGAAATATTCAAAGATTAGGGGTTTAACTTGATTTTCGGTACAATTATGAGTAACCGAATGGATTGCAGGGAGTGCTCCGAAATCAAGATATCTAAAAAAAATTATATGAAACGAACCAGAATTTCGATACGATTATTATGACATCGAAAAAAATCTGATCGGAAACAGTTTTTTGTGCAGCTAAAATTCAGGCCGAAAAGTCGAATCGTCGTAATTCGTTCACAAAAAGTCAATTGAACTCACTTTAATTTAGTTACTTTAATTTAGTTATTAGAACAACCTTTTGGTTGTTTAATGTGGAAACAAAAGTTTTATAGCGATCAAGATTAGGGGTTTAACTTGATTTTCGGTACAATTATGAGTAACCGAATGGATTGCAGGGAGTGCTCCGAAATCAAGATATCTAAAAAAAATTATATGAAACGAACCAGAATTTCGATACGATTATTATGACATCGAAAAAAATCTGATCGGAAACAGTTTTTTGTGCAGCTAAAATTCAGGCCGAAAAGTCGAATCGTCGTAATTCGTTCACAAAAAGTCAATTGAACTCAAAATACACTTTAATTTAGTTATTAGAACAACCTTTTGGTTGTTTAATGTTGAAACAAAAGTACTAGCGATCAAATCGAACAATAGGACGTAAGCGTAATTTCTTCATTTTTCCCGACTTTGGTCGAAAAAAAAAATTTTTTTTTTTTTTGTCAATTTTCAATGGTGGAATGAAGATAATTTCATATGGTTTTAAGTGTAGTTTTATTTGGAAGTGTAATTGAAATATTCACAAGATTAGGGGTTTAACTTGATTTTCGGTACAATTATGAGTAACCGAATGGATTGCAGGGAGTGCTCCGAAATCAAGATATCTAAAAAAATTATATGAAACGAACCAGAATTTCGATACGATTATTATGACATCGAAAAAAATCTGATCGGAAACAGTTTTTTGTGCAGCTAAAATTCAGGCCGAAAAGTCGAATCGTCGTAATTCGTTCACAAAAAGTCAATTGAACTCAAAATACACTTTAATTTAGTTATTAGAACAACCTTTTGGTTGTTTAATGTTGAAACAAAAGTACTAGCGATCAAATCGAACAATAGGACGTAAGCGTAATTTCTTCATTTTTCCCGACTTTGGTCGAAAAAAAAAATTTCTTTTTTTTTTTGTCAATTTTCAATGGTGGAATGAAGATAATTTCATATGGTTTTAAGTGTAGTTTTATTTGGAAGTGTAATTGAAATATTCACAAGATTAGGGGTTTAACTTGATTTTCGGTACAATTATGAGTAACCGAATGGATTGCAGGGAGTGCTCCGAAATCAAGATATCTAAAAAAAATTATATGAAACGAACCAGAATTTCGATACGATTATTATGACATCGAAAAAAATCTGATCGGAAACAGTTTTTTGTGCAGCTAAAATTCAGGCCGAAAAGTCGAATCGTCGTAATTCGTTCACAAAAAGTCAATTGAACTCAAAATACACTTTAATTTAGTTATTAGAACAACCTTTTGGTTGTTTAATGTTGAAACAAAAGTACTAGCGATCAAATCGAACAATAGGACGTAAGCGTAATTTCTTCATTTTTCCCGACTTTGGTCGAAAAAAAAATTTTTTTTTTTTTTCAATTTTCAATGGTGGAATGAAGATAATTTCATATGGTTTTAAGTGTAGTTTTATTTGGAAGTGTAATTGAAATATTCACAAGATTAGGGGTTTAACTTGATTTTCGGTACAATTATGAGTAACCGAATGGATTGCAGGGAGTGCTCCGAAATCAAGATATCTAAAAAAAATTATATGAAACGAACCAGAATTTCGATACGATTATTATGACATCGAAAAAAATCTGATCGGAAACAGTTTTTTGTGCAGCTAAAATTCAGGCCGAAAAGTCGAATCGTCGTAATTCGTTCACAAAAAGTCAATTGAACTCAAAATACACTTTAATTTAATTATTAGAACAACCTTTTGGTTGTTTAATGTTGAAACAAAAGTACTAGCGATCAAATCGAACAATAGGACGTAAGCGTAATTTCTTCATTTTTCCCGACTTTGGTCGAAAAAAAAATTTCTTTTTTTTTTTTGTCAATTTTCAATGGTGGAATGAAGATAATTTCATATGGTTTTAAGTGTAGTTTTATTTGGAAGTGTAATTGAAATATTCACAAGATTAGGGGTTTAACTTGATTTTCGGTACAATTATGAGTAACCGAATGGATTGCAGGGAGTGCTCCGAAATCAAGATATCTAAAAAAAATTATATGAAACGAACCAGAATTTCGATACGATTATTATGACATCGAAAAAAATCTGATCGGAAACAGTTTTTTGTGCAGCTAAAATTCAGGCCGAAAAGTCGAATCGTCGTAATTCGTTCACAAAAAGTCAATTGAACTCAAAATACACTTTAATTTAGTTATTAGAACAACCTTTTGGTTGTTTAATGTTGAAACAAAAGTACTAGCGATCAAATCGAACAATAGGACGTAAGCGTAATTTCTTCATTTTTCCCGACTTTGGTCGAAAAAAAAAATTTCTTTTTTTTTTTTCAATTTTCAATGGTGGAATGAAGATAATTTCATATGGTTTTAAGTGTAGTTTTATTTGGAAGTGTAATTGAAATATTCAAAGATTAGGGGTTTAACTTGATTTTCGGTACAATTATGAGTAACCGAATGGATTGCAGGGAGTGCTCCGAAATCAAGATATCTAAAAAAATTATATGAAACGAACCAGAATTTCGATACGATTATTATGACATCGAAAAAAATCTGATCGGAAACAGTTTTTTGTGCAGCTAAAATTCAGGCCGAAAAGTCGAATCGTCGTAATTCGTTCACAAAAAGTCAATTGAACTCAAAATACACTTTAATTTAGTTATTAGAACAACCTTTTGGTTGTTTAATGTTGAAACAAAAGTACTAGCGATCAAATCGAACAATAGGACGTAAGCGTAATTTCTTCATTTTTCCCGTCTTTGGTCGAAAAAAAAAATTTCTTTTTTTTTTTGTCAATTTTCAATGGTGGAATGAAGATAATTTCATATGGTTTTAAGTGTAGTTTTATTTGGAAGTGTAATTGAAATATTCACAAGATTAGGGGTTTAACTTGATTTTCGGTACAATTATGAGTAACCGAATGGATTGCAGGGAGTGCTCCGAAATCAAGATATCTAAAAAAATTATATGAAACGAACCAGAATTTCGATACGATTATTATGACATCGAAAAAAATCTGATCGGAAACAGTTTTTTGTGCAGCTAAAATTCAGGCCGAAAAGTCGAATCGTCGTAATTCGTTCACAAAAAGTCAATTGAACTCAAAATACACTTTAATTTAGTTATTAGAACAACCTTTTGGTTGTTTAATGTTGAAACAAAAGTACTAGCGATCAAATCGAACAATAGGACGTAAGCGTAATTTCTTCATTTTTCCCGACTTTGGTCGAAAAAAAAAATTTCTTTTTTTTTTTGTCAATTTTCAATGGTGGAATGAAGATAATTTCATATGGTTTTAAGTGTAGTTTTATTTGGAAGTGTAATTGAAATATTCAAAGATTAGGGGTTTAACTTGATTTTCGGTACAATTATGAGTAACCGAATGGATTGCAGGGAGTGCTCCGAAATCAAGATATCTAAAAAAAATTATATGAAACGAACCAGAATTTCGATACGATTATTATGACATCGAAAAAAATCTGATCGGAAACAGTTTTTTGTGCAGCTAAAATTCAGGCCGAAAAGTCGAATCGTCGTAATTCGTTCACAAAAAGTCAATTGAACTCAAAATACACTTTAATTTAGTTATTAGAACAACCTTTTGGTTGTTTAATGTTGAAACAAAAGTACTAGCGATCAAATCGAACAATAGGACGTAAGCGTAATTTCTTCATTTTTCCCGACTTTGGTCGAAAAAAAAAATTTCTTTTTTTTTTGTCAATTTTCAATGGTGGAATGAAGATAATTTCATATGGTTTTAAGTGTAGTTTTATTTGGAAGTGTAATTGAAATATTCAAAAGATTAGGGGTTTAACTTGATTTTCGGTACAATTATGAGTAACCGAATGGATTGCAGGGAGTGCTCCGAAATCAAGATATCTAAAAAAATTATATGAAACGAACCAGAATTTCGATACGATTATTATGACATCGAAAAAAATCTGATCGGAAACAGTTTTTTGTGCAGCTAAAATTCAGGCCGAAAAGTCGAATCGTCGTAATTCGTTCACAAAAAGTCAATTGAACTCAAAATACACTTTAATTTAGTTATTAGAACAACCTTTTGGTTGTTTAATGTTGAAACAAAAGTACTAGCGATCAAATCGAACAATAGGACGTAAGCGTAATTTCTTCATTTTTCCCGACTTTGGTCGAAAAAAAAAATTTCTTTTTTTTTTTGTCAATTTTCAATGGTGGAATGAAGATAATTTCATATGGTTTTAAGTGTAGTTTTATTTGGAAGTGTAATTGAAATATTCAAAGATTAGGGGTTTAACTTGATTTTCGGTACAATTATGAGTAACCGAATGGATTGCAGGGAGTGCTCCGAAATCAAGATATCTAAAAAAAATTATATGAAACGAACCAGAATTTCGATACGATTATTATGACATCGAAAAAAATCTGATCGGAAACAGTTTTTTGTGCAGCTAAAATTCAGGCCGAAAAGTCGAATCGTCGTAATTCGTTCACAAAAAGTCAATTGAACTCAAAATACACTTTAATTTAGTTATTAGAACAACCTTTTGGTTGTTTAATGTTGAAACAAAAGTACTAGCGATCAAATCGAACAATAGGACGTAAGCGTAATTTCTTCATTTTTCCCGACTTTGGTCGAAAAAAAAATTTTTTTTTTTTTGTCAATTTTCAATGGTGGAATGAAGATAATTTCATATGGTTTTAAGTGTAGTTTTATTTGGAAGTGTAATTGAAATATTCACAAGATTAGGGGTTTAACTTGATTTTCGGTACAATTATGAGTAACCGAATGGATTGCAGGGAGTGCTCCGAAATCAAGATATCTAAAAAAATTATATGAAACGAACCAGAATTTCGATACGATTATTATGACATCGAAAAAAATCTGATCGGAAACAGTTTTTTGTGCAGCTAAAATTCAGGCCGAAAAGTCGAATCGTCGTAATTCGTTCACAAAAAGTCAATTGAACTCAAAATACACTTTAATTTAGTTATTAGAACAACCTTTTGGTTGTTTAATGTTGAAACAAAAGTACTAGCGATCAAATCGAACAATAGGACGTAAGCGTAATTTCTTCATTTTTCCCGTCTTTGGTCGAAAAAAAAAAATTCTTTTTTTTTTGTCAATTTTCAATGGTGGAATGAAGATAATTTCATATGGTTTTAAGTGTAGTTTTATTTGGAAGTGTAATTGAAATATTCAAAGATTAGGGGTTTAACTTGATTTTCGGTACAATTATGAGTAACCGAATGGATTGCAGGGAGTGCTCCGAAATCAAGATATCTAAAAAAAATTATATGAAACGAACCAGAATTTCGATACGATTATTATGACATCGAAAAAAATCTGATCGGAAACAGTTTTTTGTGCAGCTAAAATTCAGGCCGAAAAGTCGAATCGTCGTAATTCGTTCACAAAAAGTCAATTGAACTCAAAATACACTTTAATTTAGTTATTAGAACAACCTTTTGGTTGTTTAATGTTGAAACAAAAGTACTAGCGATCAAATCGAACAATAGGACGTAAGCGTAATTTCTTCATTTTTCCCGACTTTGGTCGAAAAAAAAAATTTCTTTTTTTTTTTGTCAATTTTCAATGGTGGAATGAAGATAATTTCATATGGTTTTAAGTGTAGTTTTATTTGGAAGTGTAATTGAAATATTCACAAGATTAGGGGTTTAACTTGATTTTCGGTACAATTATGAGTAACCGAATGGATTGCAGGGAGTGCTCCGAAATCAAGATATCTAAAAAAATTATATGAAACGAACCAGAATTTCGATACGATTATTATGACATCGAAAAAAATCTGATCGGAAACAGTTTTTTGTGCAGCTAAAATTCAGGCCGAAAAGTCGAATCGTCGTAATTCGTTCACAAAAAGTCAATTGAACTCAAAATACACTTTAATTTAGTTATTAGAACAACCTTTTGGTTGTTTAATGTTGAAACAAAAGTACTAGCGATCAAATCGAACAATAGGACGTAAGCGTAATTTCTTCATTTTTCCCGACTTTGGTCGAAAAAAAAATTTCTTTTTTTTTTTGTCAATTTTCAATGGTGGAATGAAGATAATTTCATATGGTTTTAAGTGTAGTTTTATTTGGAAGTGTAATTGAAATATTCACAAGATTAGGGGTTTAACTTGATTTTCGGTACAATTATGAGTAACCGAATGGATTGCAGGGAGTGCTCCGAAATCAAGATATCTAAAAAAATTATATGAAACGAACCAGAATTTCGATACGATTATTATGACATCGAAAAAAATCTGATCGGAAACAGTTTTTTGTGCAGCTAAAATTCAGGCCGAAAAGTCGAATCGTCGTAATTCGTTCACAAAAAGTCAATTGAACTCAAAATACACTTTAATTTAGTTATTAGAACAACCTTTTGGTTGTTTAATGTTGAAACAAAAGTACTAGCGATCAAATCGAACAATAGGACGTAAGCGTAATTTCTTCATTTTTCCCGACTTTGGTCGAAAAAAAAATTTCTTTTTTTTTTGTCAATTTTCAATGGTGGAATGAAGATAATTTCATATGGTTTTAAGTGTAGTTTTATTTGGAAGTGTAATTGAAATATTCAAAGATTAGGGGTTTAACTTGATTTTCGGTACAATTATGAGTAACCGAATGGATTGCAGGGAGTGCTCCGAAATCAAGATATCTAAAAAAATTATATGAAACGAACCAGAATTTCGATACGATTATTATGACATCGAAAAAAATCTGATCGGAAACAGTTTTTTGTGCAGCTAAAATTCAGGCCGAAAAGTCGAATCGTCGTAATTCGTTCACAAAAAGTCAATTGAACTCAAAATACACTTTAATTTAGTTATTAGAACAACCTTTTGGTTGTTTAATGTTGAAACAAAAGTACTAGCGATCAAATCGAACAATAGGACGTAAGCGTAATTTCTTCATTTTTCCCGACTTTGGTCGAAAAAAAAATTTCTTTTTTTTTTGTCAATTTTCAATGGTGGAATGAAGATAATTTCATATGGTTTTAAGTGTAGTTTTATTTGGAAGTGTAATTGAAATATTCACAAGATTAGGGGTTTAACTTGATTTTCGGTACAATTATGAGTAACCGAATGGATTGCAGGGAGTGCTCCGAAATCAAGATATCTAAAAAAATTATATGAAACGAACCAGAATTTCGATACGATTATTATGACATCGAAAAAAATCTGATCGGAAACAGTTTTTTGTGCAGCTAAAATTCAGGCCGAAAAGTCGAATCGTCGTAATTCGTTCACAAAAAGTCAATTGAACTCAAAATACACTTTAATTTAGTTATTAGAACAACCTTTTGGTTGTTTAATGTTGAAACAAAAGTACTAGCGATCAAATCGAACAATAGGACGTAAGCGTATTTTCTTCATTTTTCCCGACTTTGGTCGAAAAAAAAATTTCTTTTTTTTTTCTCAATTTTCAATGGTGGAATGAAGATAATTTCATATGGTTTTAAGTGTAGTTTTATTTGGAAGTGTAATTGAAATATTCACAAGATTAGGGGTTTAACTTGATTTTCGGTACAATTATGAGTAACCGAATAGATTGCAGGGAGTGCTCCGAAATCAAGATATCTAAAAAAATTATATGAAACGAACCAGAATTTCGATACGATTATTATGACATCGAAAAAAATCTGATCGGAAACAGTTTTTTGTGCAGCTAAAATTCAGGCCGAAAAGTCGAATCGTCGTAATTCGTTCACAAAAAGTCAATTGAACTCAAAATACACTTTAATTTAGTTATTAGAACAACCTTTTGGTTGTTTAATGTTGAAACAAAAGTACTAGCGATCAAATCGAACAATAGGACGTAAGCGTAATTTCTTCATTTTTCCCGACTTTGGTCGAAAAAAAAAATTTCTTTTTTTTTTGTCAATTTTCAATGGTGGAATGAAGATAATTTCATATGGTTTTAAGTGTAGTTTTATTTGGAAGTGTAATTGAAATATTCAAAAGATTAGGGGTTTAACTTGATTTTCGGTACAATTATGAGTAACCGAATGGATTGCAGGGAGTGCTCCGAAATCAAGATATCTAAAAATAATTATATGAAACGAACCAGAATTTCGATACGATTATTATGACATCGAAAAAAATCTGATCGGAAACAGTTTTTTGTGCAGCTAAAATTCAGGCCGAAAAGTCGAATCGTCGTAATTCGTTCACAAAAAGTCAATTGAACTCAAAATACACTTTAATTTAGTTATTAGAACAACCTTTTGGTTGTTTAATGTTGAAACAAAAGTACTAGCGATCAAATCGAACAATAGGACGTAAGCGTAATTTCTTCATTTTTTCCGTCTTTGGTCGAAAAAAAAAATTTCTTTTTTTTTTGTCAATTTTCAATGGTGGAATGAAGATAATTTCATATGGTTTTAAGTGTAGTTTTATTTGGAAGTGTAATTGAAATATTCAAAGATTAGGGGTTTAACTTGATTTTCGGTACAATTATGAGTAACCGAATGGATTGCAGGGAGTGCTCCGAAATCAAGATATCTAAAAAAAATTATATGAAACGAACCAGAATTTCGATACGATTATTATGACATCGAAAAAAATCTGATCGGAAACAGTTTTTTGTGCAGCTAAAATTCAGGCCGAAAAGTCGAATCGTCGTAATTCGTTCACAAAAAGTTAATTGAACTCAAAAAACACTTTAATTTAGTTATTAGAACAACTTTTTGGTAGTCTAATGTTGAAACAAAAGTACTAGCGATCAAATCGAACAATAGGACGTAAGCGTAATTTCTTCATTTTTCCCGACTTTGGTCGAAAAAAAATTTCTTTTTTTTTTTGTCAATTTTCAATGGTGGAATGAAGATAATTTCATATGGTTTTAAGTGTAGTTTTATTTGGAAGTGTAATTGAAATATTCAAAGATTAGGGGTTTAACTTGATTTTCGGTACAATTATGAGTAACCGAATGGATTGCAGGGAGTGCTCCGAAATCAAGATATCTAAAAATAATTATATGAAACGAACCAGAATTTCGATACGATTATTATGACATCGAAAAAAATCTGATCGGAAACAGTTTTTTGTGCAGCTAAAATTCAGGCCGAAAAGTCGAATCGTCGTAATTCGTTCACAAAAAGTCAATTGAACTCAAAATACACTTTAATTTAGTTATTAGAACAACCTTTTGGTTGTTTAATGTTGAAACAAAAGTACTAGCGATCAAATCGAACAATAGGACGTAAGCGTAATTTCTTCATTTTTCCCGACTTTGGTCGAAAAAAAAAATTTCTTTTTTTTTTTTGTCAATTTTCAATGGTGGAATGAAGATAATTTCATATGGTTTTAAGTGTAGTTTTATTTGGAAGTGTAATTGAAATATTCAAAGATTAGGGGTTTAACTTGATTTTCGGTACAATTATGAGTAACCGAATGGATTGCAGGGAGTGCTCCGAAATCAAGATATCTAAAAAAAATTATATGAAACGAACCAGAATTTCGATACGATTATTATGACATCGAAAAAAATCTGATCGGAAACAGTTTTTTGTGCAGCTAAAATTCAGGCCGAAAAGTCGAATCGTCGTAATTCGTTCACAAAAAGTCAATTGAACTCAAAATACACTTTAATTTAGTTATTAGAACAACCTTTTGGTTGTTTAATGTTGAAACAAAAGTACTAGCGATCAAATCGAACAATAGGACGTAAGCGTAATTTCTTCATTTTTCCGACTTTGGTCGAAAAAAAAAATTCTTTTTTTTTTGTCAATTTTCAATGGTGGAATGAAGATAATTTCATATGGTTTTAAGTGTAGTTTTATTTGGAAGTGTAATTGAAATATTCACAAGATTAGGGGTTTAACTTGATTTTCGGTACAATTATGAGTAACCGAATGGATTGCAGGGAGTGCTCCGAAATCAAGATATCTAAAAAAATTATATGAAACGAACCAGAATTTCGATACGATTATTATGACATCGAAAAAAATCAGATCGAAAACAGTTTTTTGTGCAGCTAAAATTCAGGCCGAAAAGTCGAATCGTCGTAATTCGTTCACAAAAAGTCAATTGAACTCAAAATACACTTTAATTTAGTTATTAGAACAACCTTTTGGTTGTTTAATGTTGAAACAAAAGTACTAGCGATCAAATCGAACAATAGGACGTAAGCGTAATTTCTTCATTTTTCCCGACTTTGGTCGAAAAAAAAAATTTCTTTTTTTTTTTTGTCAATTTTCAATGGTGGAATGAAGATAATTTCATATGGTTTTAAGTGTAGTTTTATTTGGAAGTGTAATTGAAATATTCACAAGATTAGGGGTTTAACTTGATTTTCGGTACAATTATGAGTAACCGAATGGATTGCAGGGAGTGCTCCGAAATCAAGATATCTAAAAAAAATTATATGAAACGAACCAGAATTTCGATACGATTATTATGACATCGAAAAAAATCTGATCGGAAACAGTTTTTTGTGCAGCTAAAATTCAGGCCGAAAAGTCGAATCGTCGTAATTCGTTCACAAAAAGTCAATTGAACTCAAAATACACTTTAATTTAGTTATTAGAACAACCTTTTGGTTGTTTAATGTTGAAACAAAAGTACTAGCGATCAAATCGAACAATAGGACGTAAGCGTAATTTCTTCATTTTTCCCGACTTTGGTCGAAAAAAAAAAATTCTTTTTTTTTTTGTCAATTTTCAATGGTGGAATGAAGATAATTTCATATGGTTTTAAGTGTAGTTTTATTTGGAAGTGTAATTGAAATATTCAAAGATTAGGGGTTTAACTTGATTTTCGGTACAATTATGAGTAACCGAATGGATTGCAGGGAGTGCTCCGAAATCAAGATATCTAAAAATAATTATATGAAACGAACCAGAATTTCGATACGATTATTATGACATCGAAAAAAATCTGATCGGAAACAGTTTTTTGTGCAGCTAAAATTCAGGCCGAAAAGTCGAATCGTCGTAATTCGTTCACAAAAAGTCAATTGAACTCAAAATACACTTTAATTTAGTTATTAGAACAACCTTTTGGTTGTTTAATGTTGAAACAAAAGTACTAGCGATCAAATCGAACAATAGGACGTAAGCGTAATTTCTTCATTTTTCCCGACTTTGGTCGAAAAAAAAAATTCTTTTTTTTTTGTCAATTTTCAATGGTGGAATGAAGATAATTTCATATGGTTTTAAGTGTAGTTTTATTTGGAAGTGTAATTGAAATATTCAAAGATTAGGGGTTTAACTTGATTTTCGGTACAATTATGAGTAACCGAATGGATTGTGCTCCGAAATCATGATATCTAAAAAAAATTATATGAAACGAACCAGAATTTCGATACGATTATTATGACATCGAAAAAAATCTGATCAGAAACAGTTTTTTGTGCGGCTAAAATTCAGGCGGAAAAGTCGAATCGTCGTAATTCGTTCACAAAAAGTCAATTGAACTCAAAATACACTTTAATTTAGTTATTAGAACAACCTTTTGGTTGTTTAATGTTGAAACAAAAGTACTAGCGATCAAATCGAACAATAGGACGTAAGCGTAATTTCTTCATTTTTCCCGACTTTGGTCGAAAAAAAAATATTTTTTTTTTTTGTCAATTTTCAATGGTGGAATGAAGATAATTTCATATGGTTTTAAGTGTAGTTTTATTTGGAAGTGTAATTGAAATATTCACAAGATTAGGGGTTTAACTTGATTTTCGGTACAATTATGAGTAACCGAATGGATTGCAGGGAGTGCTCTGAAATCAAGATATCTAAAAAAAATTATATGAAACGAACCAGAATTTCGATACGATTATTATGACATCGAAAAAAATCTGATCGGAAACAGTTTTTTGTGCAGCTAAAATTCAGGCCGAAAAGTCGAATCGTCGTAATTCGTTCACAAAAAGTCAATTGAACTCAAAATACACTTTAATTTAGTTATTAGAACAACCTTTTGGTTGTTTAATGTTGAAACAAAAGTACTAGCGATCAAATCGAACAATAGGACGTAAGCGTAATTTCTTCATTTTTCCCGACTTTGGTCGAAAAAAAAATTTTTTTTTTTTTTTGTCAATTTTCAATGGTGGAATGAAGATAATTTCATATGGTTTTAAGTGTAGTTTTATTTGGAAGTGTAATTGAAATATTCAAAGATTAGGGGTTTAACTTGATTTTCGGTACAATTATGAGTAACCGAATGGATTGCAGGGAGTGCTCCGAAATCAAGATATCTAAAAATAATTATATGAAACGAACCAGAATTTCGATACGATTATTATGACATCGAAAAAAATCTGATCGGAAACAGTTTTTTGTGCAGCTAAAATTCAGGCCGAAAAGTCGAATCGTCGTAATTCGTTCACAAAAAGTCAATTGAACTCAAAATACACTTTAATTTAGTTATTAGAACAACCTTTTGGTTGTTTAATGTTGAAACAAAAGTACTAGCGATCAAATCGAACAATAGGACGTAAGCGTAATTTCTTCATTTTTCCCGACTTTGGTCGAAAAAAAAAATTTCTTTTTTTTTTGTCAATTTTCAATGGTGGAATGAAGATAATTTCATATGGTTTTAAGTGTAGTTTTATTTGGAAGTGTAATTGAAATATTCGAAAGATTAGGGGTTTAACTTGATTTTCGGTACAATTATGAGTAACCGAATGGATTGCAGGGAGTGCTCCGAAATCAAGATATCTAAAAATAATTATATGAAACGAACCTGAATTTCTATACGATTATTATGACATCGAAAAAGATCTGATCGGAAACAGTTTTTTGTGCAGCTAAAATTCAGGCCGAAAAGTCGAATCGTCGTAATTCGTTCACAAAAAGTCAATTGAACTCAAAATACACTTTAATTTAGTTATTAGAACAACCTTTTGTTGTTTAATGTTGAAACAAAAGTACTAGCGATCAAATCGAACAATAGGACGTAAGCGTAATTTCTTCATTTTTCCCGACTTTGGTCGAAAAAAAAAATTTCTTTTTTTTTTTGTCAATTTTCAATGGTGGAATGAAGATAATTTCATATGGTTTTAAGTGTAGTTTTATTTGGAAGTGTAATTGAAATATTCACAAGATTAGGGGTTTAACTTGATTTTCGGTACAATTATGAGTAACCGAATGGATTGCAGGGAGTGCTCCGAAATCAAGATATCTAAAAATAATTATATGAAACGAACCAGAATTTCTATACGATTATTATGACATCGAAAAAAATCTGATCGGAAACAGTTTTTTGTGCAGCTAAAATTCAGGCCGAAAAGTCGAATCGTCGTAATTCGTTCACAAAAAGTCAATTGAACTCAAAATACACTTTAATTTAGTTATTAGAACAACCTTTTGGTTGTTTAATGTTGAAACAAAAGTACTAGCGATCAAATCGAACAATAGGACGTAAGCGTAATTTCTTCATTTTTCCCGACTTTGGTCGAAAAAAAAAATTTTTTTTTTTGTCAATTTTCAATGGTGGAATGAAGATAATTTCATATGGTTTTAAGTGTAGTTTTATTTGGAAGTGTAATTGAAATATTCAAAGATTAGGGGTTTAACTTGATTTTCGGTACAATTATGAGTAACCGAATGGATTGCAGGGAGTGCTCCGAAATCAAGATATCTAAAAAAATTATATGAAACGAACCAGAATTTCGATACGATTATTATGACATCGAAAAAAATCTGATCGGAAACAGTTTTTTGTGCAGCTAAAATTCAGGCCGAAAAGTCGAATCGTCGTAATTCGTTCACAAAAAGTCAATTGAACTCAAAATACACTTTAATTTAGTTATTAGAACAACCTTTTGGTCGTTAAATGTTGAAACAAAAGTACTAGCGATCAAATCGAATAATAGGACGTAAGCGTAATTTCTTCATTTTTCCCGACTTTGGTCGAAAAAAAAAAATTCTTTTTTTTTTTTTTTTCAATTTTCAATGTTGGAATGAATATAATTTCATATGGTTTTAAGTGTAGTTTTATTTGGAAGTGTAATTGAAATATTCGAAAGATTAGGGTTTTAACTTGATTTTCGGTACAATTATGAGTAACCTAATGGATTGCAGGGAGTGCTCCGAAATCAAGATATCTAAAAATAATATATGAAACGAACCAGAATTTCGATACGATTATTATGACATCGAAAAAAATCTGATCGGAAACAGTTTTTTGTGCAGCTAAAATTCAGGCCGAAAAGTCGAATCGTCGTAATTCGTTCACAAAAAGTCAATTGAACTCAAAATACACTTTAATTTAGTTATTAGAACAACCTTTTGGTTGTTTAATGTTGAAACAAAAGTACTAGCGATCAAATCGAACAATAGGACGTAAGCGTAATTTCTTCATTTTTCCCGACTTTGGTCGAAAAAAAAAATTTCTTTTTTTTTTTGTCAATTTTCAATGGTGGAATGAAGATAATTTCATATGGTTTTAAGTGTAGTTTTATTTGGAAGTGTAATTGAAATATTCGAAAGATTAGGGTTTAACTTGATTTTCGGTACAATTATGAGTAACCGAATGGATTGCAGGGAGTGCTCCGAAATCAAGATATCTAAAAAAAATTATATGAAACGAACCAGAATTTCGATACGATTATTATGACATCGAAAAAAATCTGATCGGAAACAGTTTTTTGTGCAGCTAAAATTCAGGCCGAAAAGTCGAATCGTCGTAATTCGTTCACAAAAAGTCAATTGAACTCAAAATACACTTTAATTTAGTTATTAGAACAACCTTTTGGTTGTTTAATGTTGAAACAAAAGTACTAGCGATCAAATCGAACAATAGGACGTAAGCGTAATTTCTTCATTTTCCCGACTTTGGTCGAAAAAAAAAATTCTTTTTTTTTTGTCAATTTTCAATGGTGGAATGAAGATAATTTCATATGGTTTTAAGTGTAGTTTTATTTGGAACTGTAATTGAAATATTCGAAGATTAGGGGTTTAACTTGATTTTCGGTACAATTATGAGTAACCGAATGGATTGCAGGGAGTGCTCCGAAATCAAGATATCTAAAAAAAATTATATGAAACGAACCAGAATTTCGATACGATTATTATGACATCGAAAAAAAATCTGATCGGAAACAGTTTTTTGTGCAGCTAAAATTCAGGCCGAAAAGTCGAATCGTCGTAATTCGTTCACAAAAAGTCAATTGAACTCAAAATACACTTTAATTTAGTTATTAGAACAACCTTTTGGTTGTTTAATGTTGAAACAAAAGTACTAGCGATCAAATCGAACAATAGGACGTAAGCGTAATTTCTTCATTTTTCCCGACTTTGGTCGAAAAAAAAAATTTCTTTTTTTTTTGTCAATTTTCAATGGTGGAATGAAGATAATTTCATATGGTTTTAAGTGTAGTTTTATTTGGAAGTGTAATTGAAATATTCAAAAGATTAGGGGTTTAACTTGATTTTCGGTACAATTATGAGTAACGGAATGGATTGCAGGGAGTGCTCCGAAATCAAGATATCTAAAAATAATTATATGAAACGAACCAGAATTTCGATACGATTATTATGACATCGAAAAAATCTGATCGGAAACAGTTTTTTGTGCAGCTAAAATTCAGGCCGAAAAGTCGAATCGTCGTAATTCGTTCACAAAAAGTCAATTGAACTCAAAATACACTTAATTTAGTTATTAGAACAACCTTTTGGTTGTTTAATGTTGAAACAAAAGTACTAGCGATCAAATCGAACAATAGGACGTAAGCGTAATTTCTTCATTTTTCCCGACTTTGGTCGAAAAAAAAAATTTCTTTTTTTTTTTTCAATTTTCAATGGTGGAATGAAGATAATTTCATATGGTTTTAAGTGTAGTTTTATTTGGAAGTGTAATTGAAATATCAAAGATTAGGGGTTTAACTTGATTTTCGGTACAATTATGAGTAACCGAATGGATTGCAGGGAGTGCTCCGAAATCAAGATATCTAAAAATAATTATATGAAACGAACCAGAATTTCGATACGATTATTATGACATCGAAAAAAATCTGATCGGAAACAGTTTTTTGTGCAGCTAAAATTCAGGCCGAAAAGTCGAATCGTCGTAATTCGTTCACAAAAAGTCAATTGAACTCAAAATACACTTTAATTTAGTTATTAGAACAACCTTTTGGTTGTTTAATGTTGAAAAAAAAGTACTAGCGATAAAATCGAACAATACGACATGAGCGTAATTTCTTCATTTTTCCCGACTTTGGTTGAATAAAAATTTTTTTTTTTTTGGTCAATTTTCAATGGTGGAATGAAGATAATTTCATATGGTTTTAAGTGTAGTTTTATTTGGAAGTGTAATTGAAATATTCGAAAGATTAGGGGTTTAACTTGATTTTCGGTACAATTATGAGTAACCGAATGGATTGCAGGGAGTGCTCCGAAATCAAGATATCTAAAAATAATTATATGAAACGAACCAGAATTTCGATACGATTATTATGACATCGAAAAAAATCTGATCGGAAACAGTTTTTTGTGCAGCTAAAATTCAGGCCGAAAAGTCGAATCGTCGTAATTCGTTCACAAAAAGTCAATTGAACCAAAATACACTTTAATTTAGTTATTAGAACAACCTTTTGGTTGTTTAATGTTGAAACAAAAGTACTAGCGATCAAATCGAACAATAGGACGTAAGCGTAATTTCTTCATTTTTCCCGACTTTGGTAGAAAAAAAAAATTCTTTTTTTTTTGTCAATTTTCAATGGTGGAATGAAGATAATTTCATATGGTTTTAAGTGTAGTTTTATTTGGAAGTGTAATTGAAATATTCAAAAGATTAGGGTTTAACTTGATTTTCGGTACGATTATGAGTAACCGAATGGATTGCAGGGAGTGCTCCGAAATCAAGATATCTAAAAATAATTATATGAAACGAACCAGAATTTCGATACGATTATTATGACATCGAAAAAAATCTGATCGGAAACAGTTTTTTGTGCAGCTAAAATTCAGGCCGAAAAGTCGTCGTCGTAATTCGTTCACAAAAAGTCAATTGAACTCAAAATACACTTTAATTTAGTTATTAGAACAACCTTTGGTTGTTTAATGTTGAAACAAAAGTACTAGCGATCAAATCGAACAATAGGACGTAAGCGTAATTTCTTCATTTTTCCCGACTTTGGTCGAAAAAAAAAATTCTTTTTTTTTTTTGTCAATTTTCAATGGTGGAATGAAGATAATTTCATATGGTTTTAAGTGTAGTTTTATTTGGAAGTGTAATTGAAATATTCGAAAGATTAGGGGTTTAACTTGATTTTCGGTACAATTATGAGTAACGAATGGATTGCAGGGAGTGCTCCGAAATCAAGATATCTAAAAATAATTATATGAAACGAACCAGAATTTCGATACGATTATTATGACATTGAAAAAAATTTGATCGGAAACAGTTTTTTGTGCAGCTAAAATTCAGGCCGAAAAGTCGAATCGTCGTAATTCGTTCACAAAAAGTCAATTGAACTCAAAATACACTTTAATTTAGTTATTAGAACAACCTTTTGGTTGTTTAATGTTGAAACAAAAGTACTAGCGATCAAATCGAACAATAGGACGTAAGCGTAATTTCTTCATTTTTCCCGACTTTGGTCGAAAAAAAAAATCTTTTTTTTTTTGTCAATTTTCAATGGTGGAATGAAGATAATTTCATATGGTTTTAAGTGTAGTTTTATTTGGAAGTGTAATTGAAATATTCGAAAGATTAGGGGTTTAACTTGATTTTCGGTACAATTATGAGTAACCGAATGGATTGCAGGGAGTGCTCCGAAATCAAGATATCAAAAAAAATTATATGAAACGAACCAGAATTTCGATACGATTATTATGACATCGAAAAAAATCTGATCGGAAACAGTTTTTTGTGCAGCTAAAATTCAGGCCGAAAAGTCGAATCGTCGTAATTCGTTCACAAAAAGTCAATTGAACTCAAAATACACTTTAATTTAGTTATTAGAACAACCTTTTGGTTGTTTAATGTTGAAACAAAAGTACTAGCGATCAAATCGAACAATAGGACGTAAGCGTAATTTCTTCATTTTTCCCGACTTTGGTCGAAAAAAAAAAAATTCTTTTTTTTTTGTCAATTTTCAATGGTGGAATGAAGATAATTTCATATGGTTTTAAGTGTAGTTTTATTTGGAAGTGTAATTGAAATATTCGAAAGATTAGGGGTTTAACTTGATTTTCGGTACAATTATGAGTAACGAATGGATTGCAGGGAGTGCTCCGAAATCAAGATATCTAAAAATAATTATATGAAACGAACCAGAATTTCGATACGATTATTATGACATCGAAAAAAATCTGATCGGAAACAGTTTTTTGTGCAGCTAAAATTCAGGCCGAAAAGTCGAATCGTCGTAATTCGTTCACAAAAAGTCAATTGAACTCAAAATACACTTTAATTTAGTTATTAGAACAACCTTTTGTTGTTTAATGTTGAAACAAAAGTACTAGCGATCAAATCGAACAATAGGACGTAAGCGTAATTTCTTCATTTTCCCGACTTTGTCGAAAAAAAAAATTCTTTTTTTTTTTTGTCAATTTTCAATGGTGGAATGAAGATAATTTCATATGGTTTTAAGTGTAGTTTTATTTGGAAGTGTAATTGAAATATTCAAAAGATTAGGGGTTTAACTTGATTTTCGGTAGAATTATGAGTAACCGAATGGATTGCAGGGAGTGCTCCGAAATCAAGATATCTAAAATCAATTATATGAACCGAACCAGAATATCGATACGATTATTATGACATCGAAAAAAATCTGATCGGAAACAGTTTTTGTGCAGCTAAAATTCAGGCCGAAAAGTCGAATCGTCGTAATTCGTTCACAAAAAGTCAATTGAACTCAAAATACACTTTAATTTAGTTATTAGAACAACCTTTTGGTTGTTTAATGTTGAAACAAAAGTACTAGCGATCAAATCGAACAATAGGACGTAAGCGTAATTTCTTCATTTTTCCCGACTTTGGTCGAAAAAAAAAAATTCTTTTTTTTTTTGTCAATTTTCAATGGTGGAATGAAGATAATTTCATATGGTTTTAAGTGTAGTTTTATTTGGAAGTGTAATTGAAATATTCAAAAGATTAGGGGTTTAACTTGATTTTCGGTACAATTATGAGTAACCGAATGGATTGCAGGGAGTGCTCCGAAATCAAGATATCTAAAAATAATTATATGAAACGAACCAGAATTTCGATACGATTATTATGACATCGAAAAAAATCTGATCGGAAACAGTTTTTTGTGCAGCTAAAATTCAGGCCGAAAAGTCGAATCGTCGTAATTCGTTCACAAAAAGTCAATTGAACTCAAAATACACTTTAATTTAGTTATTAGAACAACCTTTTGGTTGTTTAATGTTGAAACAAAAGTACTAGCGATCAAATCGAACAATAGGACGTAAGCGTAATTTCTTCATTTTTCCGACTTTGGTCGAAAAAAAAATTTTTTTTTTTTTTGTCAATTTTCAATGGTGGAATGAAGATAATTTCATATGGTTTTAAGTGTAGTTTTATTTGGAAGTGTAATTGAAATATTCGAAAGATTAGGGGTTTAACTTGATTTTCGGTACAATTATGAGTAACCGAATGGATTGCAGGGAGTGCTCCGAAATCAAGATATCTAAAAATAATTATATGAAACGAACCAGAATTTCGATACGATTATTATGACATCGAAAAAAATCTGATCGGAAACAGTTTTTGTAGCTAAAATTCAGGCCGAAAAGTCGAATCGTCGTAATTCGTTCACAAAAAGTCAATTGAACCAAAATACACTTTAATTTAGTTATTAGAACAACCTTTTGGTTGTTTAATGTTGAAACAAAAGTACTAGCGATCAAATCGAACAATAGGACGTAAGCGTAATTTCTTCATTTTTCCCGACTTTGGTCGAAAAAAAAAATTCTTTTTTTTTTGGTCAATTTTCAATGGTGGAATGAAGATAATTTCATATGGTTTTAAGTGTTGTTTTATTTGGAAGTGTAATTGAAATATTCGAAGATTAGGGGTTTAACTTGATTTTCGGTACAATTATGAGTAACCGAATGGATTGCAGGGAGTGCTCCGAAATCAAGATATCTAAAAATAATTATATGAAACGAACCAGAATTTCGATACGATTATTATGACATCGAAAAAAATCTGATCGGAAACAGTTTTTTGTGCAGCTAAAATTCAGGCCGAAAAGTCGAATCGTCGTAATTCGTTCACAAAAAGTCAATTGAACTCAAAATACACTTTAATTTAGTTATTAGAACAACCTTTTGGTTGTTTAATGTTGAAACAAAAGTACTAGCGATCAAATCGAACAATAGGACGTAAGCGTAATTTCTTCATTTTTCCGACTTTGGTCGAAAAAAAAAAATTTTTTTTTTTTTTTTGTCAATTTTCAATGGTGGAATGAAGATAATTTCATATGGTTTTAAGTGTAGTTTTATTGGAAGTGTAATTGAAATATTCGAAAGATTAGGGGTTTAACTTGATTTTCGGTACAATTATGAGTAACGGAATGGATTGCAGGGAGTGCTCCGAAATCAAGATATCTAAAAATAATTATATGAAACGAACCAGAATTTCGATACGATTATTATGACATCGAAAAAAATCTGATCGGAAACAGTTTTTTGTGCAGCTAAAATTCAGGCCGAAAAGTCGAATCGTCGTAATTCGTTCAAAAAGTCAATTGAACTCAAAATACACTTTAATTTAGTTATTAGAACAACCTTTTGGTTGTTTAATGTGGAAACAAAGTACTAGCGATCAAGATTAGGGGTTTAACTTGATTTTCGGTACAATTATGTGTAACCGAATGGATTGCAGGGTGGTGCTCCGAAATCAAGATATCTAAAAAATTTATATGAAACGAACCAGAATTTCGATACGATTATTATGACATCGAAAAAAAATCTGATCGGAAACAGTTTTTTGTGCAGCTAAAATTCAGGCCGAAAAGTCGAATCGTCGTAATTCGTTCACAAAAAGTCAATTGAACTCAAAATACACTTTAATTTAGTTATTAGAACAACCTTTTGGTTGTTTAATGTTGAAACAAAAGTACTAGCGATCAAATCGAACAATAGGACGTAAGCGTAATTTCTTCATTTTTCCCGACTTTGGTCGAAAAAAAAAATTTTTTTTTTTTTTTTGTCAATTTTCAATGGTGGAATGAAGATAATTTCATATGGTTTTAAGTGTAGTTTTATTTGGAAGTGTAATTGAAATATTCGAAAGATTAGGGGTTTAACTTGATTTTCGGTACTACAATTATGAGTAACCGAATGGATTGCAGGGAGTGCTCCGAAATCAAGATATCTAAAAATAATTATATGAAACGAACCAGAATATCGATACGATTATTATGACATCGAAAAAAATCTGATCGGAAACAGTTTTTTGTACAGCTAAAATTCAGGCAGAAAAGTCGAATCGTCGTAATTCGTTCACAAAAAGTCAATTGAATTGCAAAATACAGTTTAATTTAGTTATTAGAACAACCTTTTGGTTGTTTAATGTTGAAACAAAAGTACTAGCGATCAAATCGAACAATAGGACGTAAGCGTAATTTCTTCATTTTTCCCGACTTTGGTCGAAAAAAAAAAATTCTTTTTTTTTTTTGTCAATTTTCAATGGTGGAATGAAGATAATTTCATATGGTTTTAAGTGTAGTTTTATTTGGAAGTGTAATTGAAATATTCGAAAGATTAGGGGTTTAACTTGATTTTCGGTACAATTATGAGTAACTGAATGGATTCCAGGGAGTGCTCCGAAATCAAGATATCTAACAATAATTATATGACACGAACCAGAATTTCGATAAGATTATTATGACATCGAAAAAAATCTGATCGGAAACAGTTTTTTGTGCAGCTAAAATTCAGGCCGACAAGGCGAATCGTCGTAATTCGTTCACAAAAAGTCAATTGAACTCAAAATACACTTTAATTTAGTTATTAGAACAACCTTTTGGTTGTTTAATGTTGAAACAAAAGTACTAGCGATCAAATCGAACAATAGGACGTAAGCGTAATTTCTTCATTTTTCCCGACTTTGGTCGAAAAAAAAAATTTCTTTTTTTTTTTTGTCAATTTTCAATGGTGGAATGAAGATAATTTCATATGGTTTTAAGTGTAGTTTTATTTGGAAGTGTAATTGAAATATTCGAAAGATTAGGGGTTTAACTTGATTTTCGGTACAATTATGAGTAACCGAATGGATTGCAGGGAGTGCTCCGAAATCAAGATATCTAAAAATAATTATATGAAATGAACCAGAATTTCGATACGATTATTATGACATCGAAAAAAAATCTGATCGGAAACAGTTTTTTGTGCAGCTAAAATTCAGGCCGAAAAGTCGAATCGTCGTAATT
Organism: Diospyros lotus; assembly: GCF_014633365.1. Lineage (NCBI taxonomy): Eukaryota > Viridiplantae > Streptophyta > Magnoliopsida > Ericales > Ebenaceae > Diospyros > Diospyros lotus. The sequence continues at coordinate 21,788,180 of NC_068346.1, read as the reverse complement.
CGTTCACAAAAAGTCAATTGAACTCAAAATACACTTTAATTTAGTTATTAGAACAACCTTTTGGTTGTTTAATGTTGAAACAAAAGTACTAGCGATCAAAGATAGGGGTTTAACTTGATTTTCGGTACAATTATGTCTAACCGAATGGATTTCAGGGAGTGCTTTGAAAAATTCAAGGATATCTAAAAAAAATTTATCTATAGTTGATAACGAAACCAGAATTTCGATACGATTATTATGACATCGAAAAAAATCTGATCGGAAACAGTTTTTTGTGCAGCTAAATTCAGGCCGAAAAGTCGAATCGTCGTAATTCGTTCACAAAAGTCAATTGAACAAAATACACTTTAATTTAGTTATTAGAACAACCTTTTGGTTGTTTAATGTTGAAACAAAAGTACTAGCGATCAAATCGAACAATAGGACGTAAGCGTAATTTCTTCATTTTTCCCGACTTTGGTCGAAAAAAAATTTTTCTTTTTTTTTTGTCAATTTTCAATGGTGGAATGAAGATAATTTCATATGGTTTTAAGTGTAGTTTTATTTGGAAGTGTAATTGAAATATTCGAAAGATTAGGGTTTAACTTGATTTTCGGTACAATTATGAGTAACGAATGGATTGCAGGGAGTGTCCGAAATCAAGATATCTAAAAATAATTATATGAAACGAACCAGAATTTCGATACGATTATTATGACATCGAAAAAAATCTGATCGGAAACAGTTTTTTGTGCAGCTAAAATTCAGGCCGAAAAGTCGAATCGTCGTAATTCGTTCACAAAAAGTCAATTGAACTCAAAATACACTTTAATTTAGTTATTAGAACAAACCTTTTGGTTGTTTAATGTTGAAACAAAAGTACTAGCGATCAAATCGAACAATAGGACGTAAGCGTAATTTCTTCATTTTTCCCGACTTTGGTCGAAAAAAAAAAATTTCTTTTTTTTTTGTCAATTTTTCAATGGTGGAATGAAGATAATTTCATATGGTTTTAAGTGTAATTTTATTTGGAAGGTGTAATTGAAATAGTCGAAAGATTAGGGGTTTAACTTGATTTTCGGAAGAAATTATGAGTAACCGAATGGATTGCAGGGAGTGCTCCGAAATCAAGATATCTAA
>NC_068346.1:21756893-21786961 GCF_014633365.1 Diospyros lotus | reverse complement strand
TTTGAATATTTCAATTACACTTCCAAATAAAACTACACTTAAAACCATATGAAATTATCCTCATTCCACCATTGAAAATTGACAAAAAAAAAAAAGAAATTTCTTTTTTCGACCAAAGTCGGGAAAAATGAAGAAATTACGCTTACGTCCTATTGTTCGATTTGATCGCTAGTACTTTTGTTTCAACATTAAACAATCAAAAGGTTGTTCTAATAACTAAATTAAAGTGTATTTTGAGTTCAATTGATTTTTTCTGAACGAATTACGACGATTCGTCTTTTCGGCCTGATTTTAAGCTGCACAAAAAACTGTTTCCGATCAGATTTTTTTAGATGTCATAATAATCGTATCGAAATTCTGGTTCGTTTCATATAATTGTTTTTAGATATCTTGATTTCGGAGCACTCCCTCCAATCCATTCGGTTACTCATATTTGTACCGAAAATCAAGTTAAACCCCTAATCTTTTGAATATTTCAATTACACTTCCAAATAAAACTACACTTAAAACCATATGAAATTATCCTCATTCCACCATTGAAAATTGACAAAAAAAAAAAAGAAATTTCTTTTTTCGACCAAAGTCGGGAAAAATGAAGAAATTACGCTTACGTCCTATTGTTCGATTTGATCGCTAGTACTTTTGTTTCAACATTAAACAATCAAAAGGTTGTTCTAATAACTAAATTAAAGTGTATTTTGAGTTCAATTGACTTTTTGTGATCGAATTACGACGATTCATCTTTTCGGTCTGATTTTTAGCTGCACAAAAAACTGTTTCCGATCAGATTTTTTTCGATGTCATAATAATCGTATCGAAATTCTGGTTCGTTTCATATAATTGTTTTTAGATATCTTGATTTCGGAGCACTCCCTCCAATCCATTCGGTTACTCATAATTGTACCGAAAATCAAGTTAAACCCCTATTCTTTTGAATATTTCAATTACACTTCCAAATAAAACTACACTTAAAACTATATGAAATTATATTCATTCCACCATTGAAAATTGACAAAAAAAAAAAAGAAATTTCTTTTTTACACCAAAGTCGGGAAAAATGAAGAAATTACGCTTACGTCCTATTGTTCGATTTGATCGCTAGTACTTTTGTTTCAACATTAAACAACCAAAAGGTTGTTCTAATAACTAAATTAAAGTGTATTTTGAGTTCAATTGACTTTTTGTGAACGAATTACGACGATTCGTCTTTTCGGCCTGATTTTTAGCAACACAAAAAACTATTTCGATCAGATTTTTTTCGATGTCATAATAATCGTATCGAAATTCTGGTTCGTTTCATAGAATTGTTTTTAGATATCTCGATTTTGGAGCACTCCCTCCAATCCATTCGGTTACTCATAATTGTACCGAAAATCAAGTTAAACCCCTAATCTTTTGAATATTTCAATTACACTTCCAAATAAAACTACACTTAAAACCATATGAAATTAGCTTAATTCCACCATTGAAAATTGACAAAAAAAAATGAAATTTCTTTTTACGACGAAAGTCGGTAAAAATGAGGAAATTACGCTTACGTCCTATTGTTCGATTTGATCGCTAGTACTTTTGTTTCAACATTAAACAACCAAAAGGTTGTTCTAATAACAAAATTAAAGTGTATTTTGTGTTCAATTGACTTTTTGTGAACGAATTACGACGATTCGACTTTTCGGCCTGATTTTTAGCTGCACAAAAAACTGTTTTCGATCAGATTTTTTTCGATGTCATAATAATCGTATCGAAATTCTGGTTCGTTTCATAGAATTGTTTTTAGATATCTTGATTTCGGAGCACTCCCTCCAATCCATTCGGTTACTCATAATTGTACCGAAAATCAAGTTAAACCCCTAATCTTTTGAATATTTCAATTACACTTCCAAATAAAACTACACTTAAAACCATATGAAATTATCTTCATTCCACCATAAAAAATTGACAAAAAAAAAAAGAAATTTCTTTTTTCGACCAAAGTCGGGAAAAATGAATAAATTACGCTTACGTCCTATTGTTCGATTTGATCGCTAGTACTTTTGTTTCAACATTAAACAACCAAAAGGTTGTTGTAATAACAAAATTTAAGTGTATTTTGTGTTCAATTGACTTTTTGTAAACGAAGTACGACGATTCGACTTTTCGGCCTGATTTTTAGCTGTACAAAAAACTGTTTCCGATCAGATTTTTTTTGATGTCATAATAATCGTATCGAAATTCTGGTTCGTTTCATATAATTTTTTTTAGATATCTTGATTTCGGAGCACTCCCTCCAATCTATTCGGTTACTCATAATTGTATCGAAAATCAAGTTAAATCCCTATTCTTTTGAATATTTCAATTACGCTTCCAAATAAAACTACACTTAAAACCATATGAAATTATCTTCATTCCACAATTGAAAATAGAGAAAAAAAAAAAAAAAGAAACTTCTTTTTTAGACCAAAGTCGGGAAAAATGAAGAAATTACGCTTACGTCCTATTGTTCGATTTGATCGCTAGTACTTTTGTTTCAACATTAAACAACCAAAAGGTTGTTCTAATAACTAAATTAAAGTGTATTTTGAGTTCAATTGTGTAACGACCCATTATTGGGTTTAGAATTTTAGAATGATATATTAACTTATTTTAGTTATTTTATATAAGTTGAGCAAATTTGATTCTTAATGTTGAAATAGATCTATGGGCTTGTATGTATGAGTTTAAATTAAATGGATGGGATAATGAGTTGGGCTTCAATTTATTTAAGGCAAGTGGGCTAAGAGTTGGGCTTGGGCCTTTAAGGAAATAGAAGATGGGCCATTTATTGGGCTTAAGCCCAATACAAAAAAAAAAAAAAAACAAAAAACAAAACAAAACCATCTACGCATCATTATTTCCCAACCCCCATTTCTTTTTCTTCTTTCACCTTTTCTTTCACTTCTTCTTTATTTTTTTCACTCCCTCTTTTACTTCTCCTTTCTTCTTTCACTCCTCCTTTTACTTCTTCTTTTTCCTTTACTCCTACTTTCTTCTTTCACTTCTTCTTTTACACCTTCTTTTTCTTCATCTTTATTTCCTTTTCTTCTTCTCCCTCCCGACTTCTTCTTCTTCTTCTTCTTCTTATTCTATTCTTCTTCTTCTTCTCCTTCCTCTTCTTCTTCCTCATCTGATACGCATTCTTTTTCTCCTCTACTGCTTCTATTCTGTTAAATTTTCTGTGGTAATTAGAGCTTCTGTGCGGGTGCTTCATCTTGATTTATTCATCCTCAGGCAAGTATCCCTTCTTCTTCTTCTTTTATTTTTCTCCCCTTCCATGTATAGCATTTCTATTAATTTTTTTTTTATTATCTACATAGTATAAAAATTCCTAAATATTGTGAGTCTATTTGATGTCTCAAAAGGGGTTTGATTCACCCCAATATTATTCTGTGAATGGCATTTTTCGCCTCCATTATGATGGGAGTTTGTTCACCTTCATTGCTCATTGTAGTATATTTATTGGTATATCTTATATGTGAATGATGTCTGGATAATTAATGTCTATACCCGAATGTCCCATGAAATTGTGGAAAAATATCAAGTTAATGTGTGAAAAATTCGGATGCTATAGTACCATACAGTACCTATACAATATCTCGATACAGTACCTATACAGTATCTCAATACAGTATCTCGATACAGTACCATACAGTACCTATACAGTATCTCGATACAATACCATATAGTATCTCGCTATAGTATAATACCGTATTCGTACAGTATACATACAGTATCTTGATACAGTACCTATACAGTATCTCAATACAGTACCATACAGTACCTATACAATATCTCAATACAGTACCTATATAGTATCTCGATACAGTACCATATAGTATCTCGATACAGTACCATACAGTACCTATACAGTATTTCGATACAATACCATATAGTACCTCGCTATAGTATAATACCGTATTCGTACAATATACATACAGTATCTTGCTACAGTACCATACCGTATCCGTATAGTACCCCGCTACAGTACCCATCCGAAAATTTTTATTAATATTAATTAAACATTTACTTAATGTATTAGAGCGATTGTATGGTGGAAAAATAACAATTTTTGCCATAACATTCTTCAATGGTATTAAATGTATATTGAGAACGAGAATTTAAATTTTACATTGCTGGTAAATGCATACATGATGCATACATGTACATGATGCTCATATATATATATGTTCTTAGCGCACTTATTATTTTGCGCGGAAATAAAGGGTACCCCAGGAGCGCCTGACGCGGGACGAGGTGGCCATAGCCCGGCAGGTTGTGCTCAATACATTATGTGTTGATTTACTGATATGATGATTAACGCATATTTTGCATCGTGGCTTATGAGCCTATGGGACTTATACTTATGATGTATGCACTTGTATGATTATACATGAACAAAAATTTGAAACTTATAATTCTATGAGATATGATTTCCGACTTCTATAATTGAATATTGATCTGAAGTCGTTGTACACTCCTCTCGGTATCATCATGATTTCTCTTTCTTCATACTGCTCCTTTGTACTAGAACTTGCTGAGCCTTGTGGCTCACTTGATCTTCTTATGCCATTCCAGGTAAAGGTAAAGCAGTCATTAAGGGCGAGTCCAGTGGGACTACAACCCAAGGGTAGTGGTGTACAGAGGCACTCAACTCGGAGATCCTAGTTGCGTTTTGGTGAGGAAGATTGATGAGATTTTAAATTGTTGTTTTACATTAGAGCCTCATATTCGGTTTGTATGGCCTAAGAGCCTAGATGTATCAACATTGGTTTGTAACGAAAGTTATTGATATTCCGCTGCGTGAAAATAGATAAATGTGTGTGTTTATTATGAGGTATTGTTCTATATCATCCTTGTGATGACCTCCTTTCGAATGTCCTATGCTAGCAGGCACATTCGGGAGTGGGCCCTTACAAATTGACTTTTTGTGAACGAATTACGACGATTCGTCTTTTCGGCCTGATTTTTAGCTGCACAAAAAACTGTTTACGATCAGATTTTTTTCGATGTCATAATAATCGTATCGAAATTCTGGTTCGTTTCCTATAATTGTTTTTAGATATCTTGATTTCAGAGCACTCCCTCCAATCTATTCGGTTACTCATAATTGTACCGAAAATCAAGTTAAACCCCTAATCTTTTGAATATTTCAATTACACTTCCAAATAAAACTACACTTAAAACCATATGAAATTATCTTCATTCCACCATTAAAAATTGACAAAAAAAAAAGAAATTTCTTTTTTCGACCAAAGTCGGGAAAAATGAAGAAATTACGCTTACGTCCTACTGTTCGATTTGATCGCTAGTACTTTTGTTTCAACATTAAACAATCAAAAGGTTGTTCTAATAACTAAATTAAAGTGTATTTTGAGTTCAATTGACTTTTTGTGAACGAATTACGACGATTCGTCTTTTCGGCCTGATTTTTAGCTGCACAAAAAACTGTTTCCGATCAGATTTTTTTCGATGTCATAATAATCGTATCGAAATTCTGGTTCGTTTCATATAATTGTTTTTAGATATCTTGATTTTGGAGCACTCCCTCCAATCCATTCGGTTACTCATAATTGTACCGAAAATCAAGTTAAACCCCTAATCTTTTGAATATTTCAATTACACTTCCAAATAAAACTACACTTAAAACCATATGAAATTATCTTCATTCCACCATTGAAAATTGACAAAAAAAAAAAAAAAAGAAATTTGTTTTTTAGACCAAAGTCGGGAAAAATGAAGAAATTACGCTTACGTCCTATTGTTCGATTTGATCGCTAGTACTTTTGTTTCAACATTAAACAACCAAAAGGTTGTTCTAATAACAAAATTAAAGTGTATTTTGAGTTCAATTGACTTTTTGTGAACGAATTACAACGATTCGTCTTTTCGGCCTGATTTTTAGCTCCACAAAAAACTGTTTCCGATCAGATTTTTTTCGATGTCATAATAATCGTATCGAAATTCTGGTTCGTTTCATATAATTGTTTTTAGATATCTTGATTTTGGAGCACTCCCTCCAATCCATTCGGTTACTCATAATTGTATCGAAAATCAAGTTAAACCCCTAATCTTTTGAATATTTCAATTACACTTCCAAATAAAACTACACTTAAAACCATATGAAATTATCTTCATTCCACCATTGAAAATTGACCCCAAAAAAATGAAATTTCTTTTTTCGACCAAAGTCGGTAAAAATGAAAAAAATTACGCTTACGTCCTATTGTTCGATTTGATCGCTAGTACTTTTGTTTCAACATTAAACAACCAAAAGGTTGTTCTAATAACAAAATTAAAGTGTATTTTTTGTTTAATTGACTTTTTGTGAACGAATTACGACGATTCGACTTTTCGGCCTGATTTTTAACTGCACAAAAAACTGTTTTCGATCAGATTTTTTTCGATGTCATAATAATCGTATCGAAATTCTGGTTCGTTTCATATAATTGTTTTTAGATATCTTGATTTCGGAGCACTCTCTCCAATCCATTCGGTTACTCATAATTGTACCGAAAATCAAGTTAAACCCCTAATCTTTTGAATATTTCAATTACACTTCCAAATAAAACTACACTTAAAACCATATGAAATTATCTTCATTCCACCATTGAAAATTGACAAAAAAAAAAAAGAAATTTCTTTTTTACACCAAAGTCGGGAAAAATGAAGAAATTACGCTTACGTCCTATTGTTCGATTTGATCGCTAGTACTTTTGTTTCAACATTAAACAACCTAAAGGTTGTTCTAATAACTAAATTAAAGTGTATTTTGAGTTCAATTGACTTTTTGTGAACGAATTACGACGATTCGTCTTTTCGGCCAGATTTTTTGCTGCACAAAAAACTGTTTCCGATCAGATTTTTTTCGATGTCATAATAATCGTATCGAAATTCTAGTTCGTTTCATATAATTGTTTTTAGATATCTTGATTTCGGAGCACTCCCTCCAATCCATTCAGTTACTCATAATTGTACCGAAAATCAAGTTAAACCCCTAATCTTTTGAATATTTCAATTACACTTCCAAACAAAACTACACTTAAAACCATATGAAATTATCTTCATTCCACCATTAAAAATTGACAAAAAAAAAAGAAATTTCTTTTTTGACCAAAGTCGGGAAAAATGAAGAAATTACGCTTACGTCCTACTGTTCGATTTGATCGCTAGTACTTTTGTTTCAACATTAAACAACCAAAAGGTTGTTCTAATAACTAAATTAAAGTGTATTTTGAATTCAATTGACTTTTTGTAAATGAATTACGACGATTCGTCTTTTCGGCCTGATTTTTAGCTGCACAAAAAACTGTTTCCGATCAGATTTTTTTCGATGTCATAATGATCGTATCGAAATTCTGTTTCGTTTCATATAATTGTTTTTAGATATCTTGATTTCGGAGAACTCCCTCCAATCCATTCGGTTACTCATAATTGTACCGAAAATCAAGTTAAACCCCTAATCTTTTGAATATTTCAATTACACTTCCAAATAAAACTACACTTAAAACCATATGAAATTATCTCATTCCACCATTGAAAATGGACAAAAAAAAAAAGAAATTTCTTTTTTCGACCAAAGTCGGGAAAAATAAAGAAATTACGCTTACGTCCTATTGTTCGATTTGATCGCTAGTACTTTTGTTTCAACATTAAACAATCAAAAGGTTGTTCTAATAACTAAATTAAAGTGTATTTTGAGTTCAATTGACTTTTTTCTGATCGAATTACGACGATTCGTCTTTTCGGCCTGATTTTAAGCTGCACAAAAAACTGTTTCGATCAGATTTTTTTAGATGTCATAATAATCGTATCGAAATTCTGGTTCGTTTCATATAATTGTTTTTAGATATCTTGATTTCGGAGCACTCCCTCCAATCCATTCGGTTACTCATAATTGTACCGAAAATCAAGTTAAACCCCTAATCTTTTGAATATTTCAATTACACTTCCAAATAAAACTACACTTAAAACTATATGAAATTATCTTCATTCCACCATTGAAAATTGACAAAAAAAAAAAGAAATTTCTTTTTTACACCAAAGTCGGGAAAAATGAAGAAATTACGCTTACGTCCAATTGTTCGATTTGATCGCTAGTACTTTTGTTTCAACATTAAACAACCAAAAGGTTGTTCTAATAACTAAATTAAAGTGTATTTTGAGTTGAATTGACTTTTTGTGAACGAATTACGAGGATTCGTCTTTTCGGCCTGATTTTTAGCAACACAAAAAACTATTTCGATCAGATTTTTTTCGATGTCATAATAATCGTATCGAAATTCTGGTTCGTTTCATAGAATTGTTTTTAGATATCTTGATTTTGGAGCACTCCCTCCAATCCATTCGGTTACTCATAATCGTACCGAAAATCAAGTTAAACCCCTAATCTTTTGAATATTTCAATTACACTTCCAAATAAAACTACACTTAAAACCATATGAAATTAGCTTAATTCCACCATTGAAAATTGACAAAAAAAAATGAAATTTCTTTTTACGACGAAAGTCGGTAAAAATGAAGAAATTACGCTTACGTCCTATTGTTCGATTTGATCGCTAGTACTTTTGTTTCAACATTAAACAACCAAAAGGTTGTTCTAATAACAAAATTAAAGTGTATTTTGAGTTCAATTGACTTTTTGTGAACGAATTACGACGATTCGACTTTTCGGCCTGATTTTTAGCTGCACAAAAAACTGTTTTCGATCAGATTTTTTTCGATGTCATAATAATCGTATCGAAATTCTGGTTCGTTTCATATAATTGTTTTTAGATATCTTGATTTCGGAGCACTCTCTCCAATCCATTCGGTTACTCATAATTGTACCGAAAATCAAGTTAAATCCCTAATCTTTTGAATATTTCAATTACACTTCCAAATAAAACTACACTTAAAACCATATGAAATTATCTTCATTCCACCATTGAATATTGAAAAAAAAAAAAGAAATTTCTTTTTTCGACCAAAGTCGCGAAAAATGAAGAAATTACGCTTACGTCCTATTGTTCGATTTGATCGCTAGTACTTTTGTTTCAACATTAAACAATCAAAAGGTTGTTCTAATAACTAAATTAAAGTGTATTTTGAGTTCAATTGACTTTTTTGTGAACGAATTACGACGATTCATCTTTTCGGCCTGATTTTTAGCTGCACAAAAAACTGTTTTCGATCAGATTTTTTTCGATGTCATAATAATCGTATCGAAATTCTGGTTCGTTTCATATAATTGTTTTTAGATATCTTGATTTCGGAGCACTCCCTCCAATCCATTCGGTTACTCATAATTGTACCGAAAATCAAGTTAAACCCCTAATCTTTTGAATATTTCAATTACACTTCCAAATAAAACTACACTTAAAACCATATGAAATTATCTTCATTCCACCATTAAAAATTGAAAAAAAAAAAAAAGAAATTTCTTTTTTCGACCATAGTCGGGAAAAATGAAGAAATTACGCTTACGTCCTACTGTTCGATTTGATCGCGAGTACTTTTGTTGCAACATTAAACAATCAAAAGGTTGTTCTAATAAGTAAATTAAAGTGTATTTTGAGTTCAATTGACTTTTTGTGAACGAATTACGACGATTCGACTTTTCGGCCTGATTTTTAGCTGCACAAAAAACTGTTTCCGATCAGATTTTTTTTCGATGTCATAATAATCGTATCGAAATTCTGGTTCGGTTCATATAATTGTTTTTACATATCTTGATTTCGGAGCACTCCCTCCAATCCATTCGGTTACTCATAATTGTACCGAAAATCAAGTTAAACCCCTAATCTTTTGAATATTTCAATTACACTTCCAAATAAAACTACACTTAAAACCATATGAAATTATCTCATTCCACCATTGAAAATTGACAAAAAAAAAAGAAATTTCTTTTTTCGACCAAAGTCGGGAAAAATGAAGAAATTACGCTTACGTCCTATTGTTCGATTTGATCGCTAGTACTTTTGTTTCAACATTAAACAATCAAAAGGTTGTTCTAATAACTAAATTAAAGTGTATTCTGAGTTCAATTGATTTTTTGTGAACGAATTACGACGATTCGTCTTTTCGGCCTGATTTTAAGCTGCACAAAAAACTGTTTCCGATCAGATTTTTTTCGATGTCATAATAATCGTATCGAAATTCTGGTTCGCTTCATATAATTGTTTTTAGATATCTTGATTTCAGAGCACTCTCTCCAATCCATTCGGTTACTCATAATTGTACCGAAAATCAAGTTAAATCCCTAATCTTTTGAATATTTCAATTACACTTCCAAATAAAACTACACTTAAAACCATATGAAATTATCTTCATTCCACCATTGAATATTGAAAAAAAAAAAAGAAATTTCTTTTTTCGACCAAAGTCGCGAAAAATGAAGAAATTACGCTTACGTCCTATTGTTCGATTTGATCGCTAGTACTTTTGTTTCAACATTAAACAATCAAAAGGTTGTTCTAATAACTAAATTAAAGTGTATTTTGAGTTCAATTGATTTTTTGTGAACGAATTACGACGATTCGTCTTTTCGGCCTGATTTTTTGCTGCACAAAAAACTGTTTCCGATCAGATTTTTTTCGATGTCATAATAATCGTATCGAAATTCTGGTTCGTTTCATATAATTGTTTTTAGATATCTTGATTTCGGAGCACTCCCTCCAATCCATTCGGTTACTCATATTTGTACCGAAAATCAAGTTAAACCCCTAATCTTTTGAATATTTCAATTACACTTCCAAATAAAACTACACTTAAAACCATATGAAATTATCTTTATTCCACCATTACAAATTGAAAAAAAAAAAAGAAATTTCTTTTTTCGACGATTGTCGGGAAAAATGAAGAAATTACGCTTACGTCCTACTGTTCGATTTGATCGCGAGTACTTTTGTTGCAACATTAAACAATCAAAAGGTTGTTCTAATAAGTAAATTAAAGTGTATTTTGAGTTCAATTGACTTTTTGTGAACGAATTACGACGATTCGACTTTTCGGCCTGATTTTTAGCTGCACAAAAAACTGTTTCCGATCAGATTTTTTTTCGATGTCATAATAATCGTATCGAAATTCTGGTTCGTTTCATATAATTGTTTTTACATATCTTGATTTCGGAGCACTCCCTCCAATCCATTCGGTTACCCATAATTGTACCGAAAATCAAGTTAAACCCCTAATCTTTTGAATATTTCAATTACACTTCCAAATAAAACTACACTTAAAACCATATGAAATTATCTTCATTCCACCATTGAAAATTGACAAAAAAAAAAAGAAATTTCTTTTTTCGACCAAAGTCGGGAAAAATAAAGAAATTACGCTTACGTCCTATTGTTCGATTTGATCGCTAGTACTTTTGTTTCAACATTAAACAATCAAAAGGTTGTTCTAATAACTAAATTAAAGTGTATTTTGAGTTCAATTGATTTTTTCTGAACGAATTACGACGATTCGTCTTTTCGGCCTGATTTTAAGCTGCACAAAAAACTGTTTCCGATCAGATTTTTTTAGATGCAATAATAATCGTATCGAAATTCTGGTTCGTTTCATATAATTGTTTTTAGATATCTTGATTTCGGAGCACTCCCTCCAATCCATTCGGTTACTCATATTTGTACCGAAAATCAAGTTAAACCCCTAATCTTTTGAATATTTCAATTACACTTCCAAATAAAACTACACTTAAAACCATATGAAATTATCCTCATTCCACCATTGAAAATTGACAAAAAAAAAAAAGAAATTTCTTTTTTCGACCAAAGTCGGGAAAAATGAAGAAATTACGCTTACGTCCTATTGTTCGATTTGATCGCTAGTACTTTTGTTTCAACATTAAACAATCAAAAGGTTGTTCTAATAACTAAATTAAAGTGTATTTTGAGTTCAATTGATTTTTTCTGAACGAATTACGACGATTCGTCTTTTCGGCCTGATTTTAAGCTGCACAAAAAACTGTTTCCGATCAGATTTTTTTAGATGTCATAATAATCGTATCGAAATTCTGGTTCGTTTCATATAATTGTTTTTAGATATCTTGATTTCGGAGCACTCCCTCCAATCCATTCGGTTACTCATAATTGTACCGAAAATCAAGTTAAACCCCTAATCTTTTGAATATTTCAATTACACTTCCAAATAAAACTACACTTAAAACCATATGAAATTATCTTCATTCCACCATTGAAAATTGACAAAAAAAAAAAAGAAATTTCTTTTTTCGACCAAAGTCGGGAAAAATGAAGAAATTACGCTTACGTCCTATTGTTCGATTTGATCGCTAGTACTTTTGTTTCAACATTAAACAACCAAAAGGTTGTTCTAATAACTAAATTAAAGTGTATTTTGAGTTCAATTGACTTTTTGTGAACGAATTACGACGATTCGTCTTTTCGGCCTGATTTTTAGCTGCACAAAAAACTGTTTCCGATCAGATTTTTTTCGATGTCATAATAATCGTATCGAAATTCTGGTTCGTTTCATATAATTGTTTTTAGATATCTTGATTTCGGAGCACTCCCTCCAATCCATTCGGTTACTCATAATTGTACCGAAAATCAAGTTAAACCCCTAATCTTTTGAATATTTCAATTACACTTCCAAATAAAACTACACTTAAAACCATATGAAATTATCTTCATTCCACCATTGAAAATTGACAAAAAAAAAAAGAAATTTCTTTTTTCGACCAAAGTCGGGAAAAATGAAGAAATTACGCTTACGTCCTATTGTTCGATTTGATCGCTAGTACTTTTGTTTCAACATTAAACAACCAAAAGGTTGTTCTAATAACTAAATTAAAGTGTATTTTGAGTTCAATTGACTTTTTGTGAACGAATTACGACGATTCGACTTTTCGGCCTGATTTTTAGCTGCACAAAAAACTGTTTCCGATCAGATTTTTTTCGATGTCATAATAATCGTATCGAAATTCTGGTTCGTTTCATATAATTGTTTTTAGATATCTTGATTTCGGAGCACTCCCTCCAATCCATTCGGTTACTCATAATTGTACCGAAAATCAAGTTAAACCCCTAATCTTTTGAATATTTCAATTACACTTCCAAATAAAACTACACTTAAAACCATATGAAATTATCTTCATTCCACCATTGAAAATTGACAAAAAAAAAAGAAATTTTTTTTTTCGACCAAAGTCGGGAAAAATGAAGAAATTACGCTTACGTCCTATTGTTCGATTTGATCGCTAGTACTTTTGTTTCAACATTAAACAACCAAAAGGTTGTTCTAATAACTAAATTAAAGTGTATTTTGAGTTCAATTGACTTTTTGTGAACGAATTACGACGATTCGACTTTTCGGCCTGATTTTTAGCTGCACAAAAAACTGTTTCCGATCAGATTTTTTTCGATGTCATAATAATCGTATCGAAATTCTGGTTCGTTTCATATAATTGTTTTTAGATATCTTGATTTCGGAGCACTCCCTCCAATCCATTCGGTTACTCATAATTGTACCGAAAATCAAGTTAAACCCCTAATCTTTTGAATATTTCAATTACACTTCCAAATAAAACTACACTTAAAACCATATGAAATTATCTTCATTCCACCATTGAAAATTGACAAAAAAAAAAAGAAATTTCTTTTTTCGACCAAAGTCGGGAAAAATGAAGAAATTACGCTTACGTCCTATTGTTCGATTTGATCGCTAGTACTTTTGTTTCAACATTAAACAACCAAAAGGTTGTTCTAATAACTAAATTAAAGTGTATTTTGAGTTCAATTGACTTTTTGTAAACGAATTACGACGATTCGACTTTTCGGCCTGATTTTTAGCTGCACAAAAAACTGTTTCCGATCAGATTTTTTTCGATGTCATAATAATCGTATCGAAATTCTGGTTCGTTTCATATAATTTTTTTTAGATATCTTGATTTCGGAGCACTCCCTCCAATCCATTCGGTTACTCATAATTGTACCGAAAATCAAGTTAAACCCCTAATCTTTTGAATATTTCAATTACACTTCCAAATAAAACTACACTTAAAACCATATGAAATTATCTTCATTCCACCATTGAAAATTGAGAAAAAAAAAAAAAAGAATTTTTTTTTTCGACCAAAGTCGGGAAAAATGAAGAAATTACGCTTACGTCCTATTGTTCGATTTGATCGCTAGTACTTTTGTTTCAACATTAAACAACCAAAAGGTTGTTCTAATAACTAAATTAAAGTGTATTTTGAGTTCAATTGTGTAACGACCCATTATTGGGTTTAGAATTTTAGAATGATATATTAACTTATTTTAGTTATTTTATATAAGTTGAGCAAATTTGATTCTTAATGTTGAAATAGATCTATGGGCTTGTATGTATGAGTTTAAATTAAATGGATGGGATAATGAGTTGGGCTTCAATTTATTTAAGGCAAGTGGGCTAAGAGTTGGGCTTGGGCCTTTAAGGAAATAGAAGATGGGCCATTTTTGGGCTTAAGCCCAATACAAAAAAAAAAAAAAACAAAAAACAAAACAAAACCATCTACGCATCATTATTTCCAACCCCCATTTCTTTTTCTTCTTTCACCTTTTCTTTCACTTCTTCTTTATTTTTTTCACTCCCTCTTTTACTTCTCCTTTCTTCTTTCACTCCTCCTTTTACTTCTTCTTTTTCCTTTACTCCTACTTTCTTCTTTCACTTCTTCTTTTACACCTTCTTTTTCTTCATCTTTATTTCCTTTTCTTCTTCTCCCTCCCGACTTCTTCTTCTTCTTCTTCTTCTTATTCTATTCTTCTTCTTCTTCTCCTTCCTCTTCTTCTTCCTATCTGATACGCATTCTTTTTCTCCTCTACTGCTTCTATTCTGTTAAATTTTCTGTGGTAATTAGAGCTTCTGTGCGGGTGCTTCATCTTGATTTATTCATCCTCAGGCAAGTATCCCTTCTTCTTCTTCTTTTATTTTCTCCCCTTCCATGTATAGCATTTCTATTAATTTTTTTTTTATTATCTACATAGTATAAAAATTCCTAAATATTGTGAGTCTATTTGATGTCTCAAAGGGGTTTGATTCACCCCAATATTATTCTGTGAATGGCATTTTTCGCCTCCATTATGATGGGAGTTTGTTCACTTCATTGCTCATTGTAGTATATTTATTGGTATATCTTATATGTGAATGATGTCTGGATAATTAATGTCTATACCCGAATGTCCCATGAAATTGTGGAAAAATATCAAGTTAATGTGTGAAAAATTCGGATGCTATAGTACCATACAGTACCTATACAATATCTCGATACAGTACCTATACAGTATCTCAATACAGTATCTCGATACAGTACCATACAGTACCTATACAGTATCTCGATACAATACATATAGTATCTCGCTATAGTATAATACCGTATTCGTACAGTATACATACGTATCTTGATACAGTACCTATACAGTATCTCAATACAGTACCATACAGTACCTATACAATATCTCAATACAGTACCTATATAGTATCTCGATACAGTACCATATAGTATCTCGATACAGTACCATACAGTACCTATACAGTATTTCGATACAATACCATATAGTACCTCGCTATAGTATAATACCGTATTCGTACAATATACATACAGTATCTTGCACAGACCATACCGTATCCGTATAGTACCCCGCTACAGTACCATCCGAAAATTTTTATTAATATTAATTAAACATTTACTTAATGTATTTGAGCGATTGTATGGTGGAAAAATAACAATTTTTGCCATAACATTCTTCAATGGTATTAAATGTATATTGAGAACGAGAATTTAAATTTTACATTGCTGGTAAATGCATACATGATGCATACATGTACATGATGCTCATATATATATATGTTCTTAGCGCACTTATTATTTTGCGCGGAAATAAAAGGGTACCCCAGGAGCGCCTGACGCGGGACGAGGTGGCCATAGCCGGCAGGTTGTGCTCAATACATTATGTGTTGATTTACTGATATGATGATTAAAATATTTTGCATCGTGGCTTATGAGCCTATGGGACTTATACTTATGATGTATGCACTTGTATGATTATACATGAACAAAAATTTGAAACTTATAATTCTATGAGATATGATTTCCGACTTCTATAATTGAATATTGATCTGAAGTCGTTGTACAATTCTCGGTATCATCATGATTTCTCTTTCTTCATACTGCTCCTTTGTACTAGAACTTGCTGAGCCTTGTGGCTCACTTGATCTTCTTATGCCATTCCAGGTAAAGGTAAAGCAGTCATTAAGGGCGAGTCCAGTGGGACTACAACCCAAGGGTAGTGGTGTACAGAGGCACTCAACTCGGAGATCCTAGTTGCGTTTTGGTGAGGAAGATTGATGACATTTTAAATTGTTGTTTTACATTAAGCCTATATTCGGTTTGTATGGCCTAAGAGCCTAGATGTATCAACATTGGTTTGTAACGAAAGTTATTGATATTCCGCTGCGTGAAAATAGATAAATGTGTGTGTTTATTATGAGGTATTGTTCTATATCATCCTTGTATGACCTCCTTTCGAATGTCCTATCTAATAACTAAATTCGGTATTTTGAGTTCAATTGACTTTTTGTGAACGAATTACGACGATTCGACTTTTCGGCCTGATTTTTAGCTGCACAAAAAACTGTTTCCGATCAGATTTTTTTCGATGTCATAATAATCGTATCGAAATTCTGGTTCGTTTCATATAATTGTTTTTAGATATCTTGATTTCGGAGCACTCCCTCCAATCCATTCGGTTACTCATAATTGTACCGAAAATCAAGTTAAACCCCTAATCTTTTGAATATTTCAATTACACTTCCAAATAAAACTACACTTAAAACCATATGAAATTATCTTCATTCCACCATTGAAAATTGACAAAAAAAAAAAGAAATTTCTTTTTTCGACCAAAGTCGGGAAAAATGAAGAAATTACGCTTACGTCCTATTGTTCGATTTGATCGCTAGTACTTTTGTTTCAACATTAAACAACCAAAAGGTTGTTCTAATAACTAAATTAAAGTGTATTTTGAGTTCAATTGACTTTTTGTGAACGAATTACGACGATTCGACTTTTCGGCCTGATTTTTAGCTGCACAAAAAACTGTTTCCGATCAGATTTTTTTCGATGTCATAATAATCGTATCGAAATTCTGGTTCGTTTCATATAATTGTTTTTAGATATCTTGATTTCGGAGCACTCCCTCCAATCCATTCGGTTACTCATAATTGTACCGAAAATCAAGTTAAACCCCTAATCTTTTGAATATTTCAATTACACTTCCAAATAAAACTACACTTAAAACCATATGAAATTATCTTCATTCCACCATTGAAAATTGACAAAAAAAAAAAAAGAAATTTTTTTTTCGACCAAAGTCGGGAAAAATGAAGAAATTACGCTTACGTCCTATTGTTCGATTTGATCGCTAGTACTTTTGTTTCAACATTAAACAACCAAAAGGTTGTTCTAATAACTAAATTAAAGTGTATTTTGAGTTCAATTGACTTTTTGTGAACGAATTACGACGATTCGACTTTTCGGCCTGATTTTTAGCTGCACAAAAAACTGTTTCCGATCAGATTTTTTTCGATGTCATAATAATCGTATCGAAATTCTGGTTCGTTTCATATAATTGTTTTTAGATATCTTGATTTCGGAGCACTCCCTCCAATCCATTCGGTTACTCATAATTGTACCGAAAATCAAGTTAAACCCCTAATCTTTTGAATATTTCAATTACACTTCCAAATAAAACTACACTTAAAACCATATGAAATTATCTTCATTCCACCATTGAAAATTGACAAAAAAAAAAGAAATTTTTTTTTCGACCAAAGTCGGGAAAAATGAAGAAATTACGCTTACGTCCTATTGTTCGATTTGATCGCTAGTACTTTTGTTTCAACATTAAACAACCAAAAGGTTGTTCTAATAACTAAATTAAAGTGTATTTTGAGTTCAATTGACTTTTTGTGAACGAATTACGACGATTCGACTTTTCGGCCTGATTTTTAGCTGCACAAAAAACTGTTTCCGATCAGATTTTTTTCGATGTCATAATAATCGTATCGAAATTCTGGTTCGTTTCATATAATTGTTTTTAGATATCTTGATTTCGGAGCACTCCCTCCAATCCATTCGGTTACTCATAATTGTACCGAAAATCAAGTTAAACCCCTAATCTTTTGAATATTTCAATTACACTTCCAAATAAAACTACACTTAAAACCATATGAAATTATCTTCATTCCACCATTGAAAATTGACAAAAAAAAAAAGAAATTTCTTTTTTCGACCAAAGTCGGGAAAAATGAAGAAATTACGCTTACGTCCTATTGTTCGATTTGATCGCTAGTACTTTTGTTTCAACATTAAACAACCAAAAGGTTGTTCTAATAACTAAATTAAAGTGTATTTTGAGTTCAATTGACTTTTTGTGAACGAATTACGACGATTCGACTTTTCGGCCTGATTTTTAGCTGCACAAAAAACTGTTTCCGATCAGATTTTTTTCGATGTCATAATAATCGTATCGAAATTCTGGTTCGTTTCATATAATTGTTTTTAGATATCTTGATTTCGGAGCACTCCCTCCAATCCATTCGGTTACTCATAATTGTACCGAAAATCAAGTTAAACCCCTAATCTTTTGAATATTTCAATTACACTTCCAAATAAAACTACACTTAAAACCATATGAAATTATCTTCATTCCACCATTGAAAATTGAAAAAAAAAAAGAAATTTCTTTTTTCGACCAAAGTCGGGAAAAATGAAGAAATTACGCTTACGTCCTATTGTTCGATTTGATCGCTAGTACTTTTGTTTCAACATTAAACAACCAAAAGGTTGTTCTAATAACTAAATTAAAGTGTATTTTGAGTTCAATTGACTTTTTGTGAACGAATTACGACGATTCGACTTTTCGGCCTGATTTTTAGCTGCACAAAAAACTGTTTCCGATCAGATTTTTTTCGATGTCATAATAATCGTATCGAAATTCTGGTTCGTTTCATATAATTTTTTTTAGATATCTTGATTTCGGAGCACTCCCTCCAATCCATTCGGTTACTCATAATTGTACCGAAAATCAAGTTAAACCCCTAATCTTTTGAATATTTCAATTACACTTCCAAATAAAACTACACTTAAAACCATATGAAATTATCTTCATTCCACCATTGAAAATTGAAAAAAAAAAAAGAAATTTTTTTTTCGACCAAAGTCGGGAAAAATGAAGAAATTACGCTTACGTCCTATTGTTCGATTTGATCGCTAGTACTTTTGTTTCAACATTAAACAACCAAAAGGTTGTTCTAATAACTAAATTAAAGTGTATTTTGAGTTCAATTGACTTTTTGTGAACGAATTACGACGATTCGACTTTTCGGCCTGATTTTTAGCTGCACAAAAAACTGTTTCCGATCAGATTTTTTTCGATGTCATAATAATCGTATCGAAATTCTGGTTCGTTTCATATAATTTTTTTTAGATATCTTGATTTCGGAGCACTCCCTCCAATCCATTCGGTTACTCATAATTGTACCGAAAATCAAGTTAAACCCCTAATCTTTTGAATATTTCAATTACACTTCCAAATAAAACTACACTTAAAACCATATGAAATTATCTTCATTCCACCATTGAAAATTGACAAAAAAAAAAAGAAATTTTTTTTTCGACCAAAGTCGGGAAAAATGAAGAAATTACGCTTACGTCCTATTGTTCGATTTGATCGCTAGTACTTTTGTTTCAACATTAAACAACCAAAAGGTTGTTCTAATAACTAAATTAAAGTGTATTTTGAGTTCAATTGACTTTTTGTGAACGAATTACGACGATTCGACTTTTCGGCCTGATTTTTAGCTGCACAAAAAACTGTTTCCGATCAGATTTTTTTCGATGTCATAATAATCGTATCGAAATTCTGGTTCGTTTCATATAATTGTTTTTAGATATCTTGATTTCGGAGCACTCCCTCCAATCCATTCGGTTACTCATAATTGTACCGAAAATCAAGTTAAACCCCTAATCTTTTGAATATTTCAATTACACTTCCAAATAAAACTACACTTAAAACCATATGAAATTATCTTCATTCCACCATTGAAAATTGAAAAAAAAAAAGAAATTTCTTTTTTCGACCAAAGTCGGGAAAAATGAAGAAATTACGCTTACGTCCTATTGTTCGATTTGATCGCTAGTACTTTTGTTTCAACATTAAACAACCAAAAGGTTGTTCTAATAACTAAATTAAAGTGTATTTTGAGTTCAATTGACTTTTTGTGAACGAATTACGACGATTCGACTTTTCGGCCTGATTTTTAGCTGCACAAAAAACTGTTTCCGATCAGATTTTTTTCGATGTCATAATAATCGTATCGAAATTCTGGTTCGTTTCATATAATTGTTTTTAGATATCTTGATTTCGGAGCACTCCCTCCAATCCATTCGGTTACTCATAATTGTACCGAAAATCAAGTTAAACCCCTAATCTTTTGAATATTTCAATTACACTTCCAAATAAAACTACACTTAAAACCATATGAAATTATCTTCATTCCACCATTGAAAATTGACAAAAAAAAAAAGAAATTTCTTTTTTCGACCAAAGTCGGAAAAATGAAGAAATTACGCTTACGTCCTATTGTTCGATTTGATCGCTAGTACTTTTGTTTCAACATTAAACAACCAAAAGGTTGTTCTAATAACTAAATTAAAGTGTATTTTGAGTTCAATTGACTTTTTGTGAACGAATTACGACGATTCGACTTTTCGGCCTGATTTTTAGCTGCACAAAAAACTGTTTCCGATCAGATTTTTTTCGATGTCATAATAATCGTATCGAAATTCTGGTTCGTTTCATATAATTGTTTTTAGATATCTTGATTTCGGAGCACTCCCTCCAATCCATTCGGTTACTCATAATTGTACCGAAAATCAAGTTAAACCCCTAATCTTTTGAATATTTCAATTACACTTCCAAATAAAACTACACTTAAAACCATATGAAATTATCTTCATTCCACCATTGAAAATTGACAAAAAAAAAAAGAAATTTCTTTTTTCGACCAAAGTCGGGAAAAATGAAGAAATTACGCTTACGTCCTATTGTTCGATTTGATCGCTAGTACTTTTGTTTCAACATTAAACAACCAAAAGGTTGTTCTAATAACTAAATTAAAGTGTATTTTGAGTTCAATTGACTTTTTGTGAACGAATTACGACGATTCGACTTTTCGGCCTGATTTTTAGCTGCACAAAAAACTGTTTCCGATCAGATTTTTTTCGATGTCATAATAATCGTATCGAAATTCTGGTTCGTTTCATATAATTGTTTTTAGATATCTTGATTTCGGAGCACTCCCTCCAATCCATTCGGTTACTCATAATTGTACCGAAAATCAAGTTAAACCCCTAATCTTTTGAATATTTCAATTACACTTCCAAATAAAACTACACTTAAAACCATATGAAATTATCTTCATTCCACCATTGAAAATTGAGAAAAAAAAAAAGAAATTTCTTTTTTCGACCAAAGTCGGGAAAAATGAAGAAATTACGCTTACGTCCTATTGTTCGATTTGATCGCTAGTACTTTTGTTTCAACATTAAACAACCAAAAGGTTGTTCTAATAACTAAATTAAAGTGTATTTTGAGTTCAATTGACTTTTTGTGAACGAATTACGACGATTCGACTTTTCGGCCTGATTTTTAGCTGCACAAAAAACTGTTTCCGATCAGATTTTTTTCGATGTCATAATAATCGTATCGAAATTCTGGTTCGTTTCATATAATTGTTTTTAGATATCTTGATTTCGGAGCACTCCCTCCAATCCATTCGGTTACTCATAATTGTACCGAAAATCAAGTTAAACCCCTAATCTTTTGAATATTTCAATTACACTTCCAAATAAAACTACACTTAAAACCATATGAAATTATCTTCATTCCACCATTGAAAATTGACAAAAAAAAAAGAAATTTCTTTTTTCGACCAAAGTCGGGAAAAATGAAGAAATTACGCTTACGTCCTATTGTTCGATTTGATCGCTAGTACTTTTGTTTCAACATTAAACAACCAAAAGGTTGTTCTAATAACTAAATTAAAGTGTATTTTGAGTTCAATTGACTTTTTGTGAACGAATTACGACGATTCGACTTTTCGGCCTGATTTTTAGCTGCACAAAAAACTGTTTCCGATCAGATTTTTTTCGATGTCATAATAATCGTATCGAAATTCTGGTTCGTTTCATATAATTTTTTTTAGATATCTTGATTTCGGAGCACTCCCTCCAATCCATTCGGTTACTCATAATTGTACCGAAAATCAAGTTAAACCCCTAATCTTTTGAATATTTCAATTACACTTCCAAATAAAACTACACTTAAAACCATATGAAATTATCTTCATTCCACCATTGAAAATTGACAAAAAAAAAGAAATTTCTTTTTTCGACCAAAGTCGGGAAAAATGAAGAAATTACGCTTACGTCCTATTGTTCGATTTGATCGCTAGTACTTTTGTTTCAACATTAAACAACCAAAAGGTTGTTCTAATAACTAAATTAAAGTGTATTTTGAGTTCAATTGACTTTTTGTGAACGAATTACGACGATTCGTCTTTTCGGCCTGATTTTTAGCTGCACAAAAAACTGTTTCCGATCAGATTTTTTTCGATGTCATAATAATCGTATCGAAATTCTGGTTCGTTTCATATAATTGTTTTTAGATATCTTGATTTCGGAGCACTCCCTCCAATCCATTCGGTTACTCATAATTGTACCGAAAATCAAGTTAAACCCCTAATCTTTTGAATATTTCAATTACACTTCCAAATAAAACTACACTTAAAACCATATGAAATTATCTTCATTCCACCATTGAAAATTGACAAAAAAAAAAAAGAAATTTCTTTTTTCGACCAAAGTCGGGAAAAATGAAGAAATTACGCTTACGTCCTATTGTTCGATTTGATCGCTAGTACTTTTGTTTCAACATTAAACAACCAAAAGGTTGTTCTAATAACTAAATTAAAGTGTATTTTGAGTTCAATTGACTTTTTGTGAACGAATTACGACGATTCGTCTTTTCGGCCTGATTTTTAGCTGCACAAAAAACTGTTTCCGATCAGATTTTTTTCGATGTCATAATAATCGTATCGAAATTCTGGTTCGTTTCATATAATTGTTTTTAGATATCTTGATTTCGGAGCACTCCCTCCAATCCATTCGGTTACTCATAATTGTACCGAAAATCAAGTTAAACCCCTAATCTTTTGAATATTTCAATTACACTTCCAAATAAAACTACACTTAAAACCATATGAAATTATCTTCATTCCACCATTGAAAATTGACAAAAAAAAAAAGAAATTTCTTTTTTCGACCAAAGTCGGGAAAAATGAAGAAATTACGCTTACGTCCTATTGTTCGATTTGATCGCTAGTACTTTTGTTTCAACATTAAACAACCAAAAGGTTGTTCTAATAACTAAATTAAAGTGTATTTTGAGTTCAATTGACTTTTTGTGAACGAATTACGACGATTCGACTTTTCGACCTGATTTTAGCTGCACAAAAAACTGTTTCCGATCAGATTTTTTTCGATGTCATAATAATCGTATCGAAATTCTGGTTCGTTTCATATAATTGTTTTTAGATATCTTGATTTCGGAGCACTCCCTCCAATCCATTCGGTTACTCATAATTGTACCGAAAATCAAGTTAAACCCCTAATCTTTTGAATATTTCAATTACACTTCCAAATAAAACTACACTTAAAACCATATGAAATTATCTTCATTCCACCATTGAAAATTGACAAAAAAAAAAAAGAAATTTCTTTTTTAGACCAAAGTCGGGAAAAATGAAGAAATTACGCTTACGTCCTATTGTTCGATTTGATCGCTAGTACTTTTGTTTCAACATTAAACAACCAAAAGGTTGTTCTAATAACTAAATTAAAGTGTATTTTGAGTTCAATTGACTTTTTGTGAACGAATTACGACGATTCGTCTTTTCGGCCTGATTTTTAGCTGCACAAAAAACTGTTTCCGATCAGATTTTTTTCGATGTCATAATAATCGTATCGAAATTCTGGTTCGTTTCATATAATTGTTTTTAGATATCTTGATTTCGGAGCACTCCCTCCAATCCATTCGGTTACTCATAATTGTACCGAAAATCAAGTTAAACCCCTAATCTTTTGAATATTTCAATTACACTTCCAAATAAAACTACACTTAAAACCATATGAAATTATCTTCATTCCACCATTGAAAATTGACAAAAAAAAAAGAAATTTCTTTTTTCGACCAAAGTCGGGAAAAATGAAGAAATTACGCTTACGTCCTATTGTTCGATTTGATCGCTAGTACTTTTGTTTCAACATTAAACAACCAAAAGGTTGTTCTAATAACTAAATTAAAGTGTATTTTGAGTTCAATTGACTTTTTGTGAACGAATTACGACGATTCGACTTTTCGGCCTGATTTTTAGCTGCACAAAAAACTGTTTCCGATCAGATTTTTTTCGATGTCATAATAATCGTATCGAAATTCTGGTTCGTTTCATATAATTGTTTTTAGATATCTTGATTTCGGAGCACTCCCTCCAATCCATTCGGTTACTCATAATTGTACCGAAAATCAAGTTAAACCCCTAATCTTTTGAATATTTCAATTACACTTCCAAATAAAACTACACTTAAAACCATATGAAATTATCTTCATTCCACCATTGAAAATTAACAAAAAAAAAAGAAATTTCTTTTTTCGACCAAAGTCGGGAAAAATGAAGAAATTACGCTTACGTCCTATTGTTCGATTTGATCGCTAGTACTTTTGTTTCAACATTAAACAATCAAAAGGTTGTTCTAATAACTAAATTAAAGTGTATTTTGAGTTCAATTGACTTTTTGTGAACGAATTACGACGATTCGACTTTTCGGCCTGATTTTTAGCTGCACAAAAAACTGTTTTCGATCAGATTTTTTTCGATGTCATAATAATCGTATCGAAATTCTGGTTCGTTTCATATAATTGTTTTTAGATATCTTGATTTCGGAGCACTCCCTCCAATCCATTCGGTTACTCATAATTGTACCGAAAATCAAGTTAAACCCCTAATCTTTTGAATATTTCAATTACACTTCCAAATAAAACTACACTTAAAACCATATGAAATTATCTTCATTCCACCATTGAAAATTGACAAAAAAAAAAAAAAGAATTTTTTTTTTCGACCAAAGTCGGGAAAAATGAAAAAATTACGCTTACGTCCTATTGTTCGATTTGATCGCTAGTACTTTTGTTTCAACATTAAACAACCAAAAGGTTGTTCTAATAACTAAATTAAAGTGTATTTTGAGTTCAATTGACTTTTTTGTGAACGAATTACGACGATTCGACTTTTCTGCCTGATTTTTAGCTGCACAAAAAACTGTTTCCGATCAGATTTTTTTCGATGTCATAATAATCGTATCGAAATTCTGGTTCGTTTCATATAATTGTTTTTAGATATCTTGATTTCGGAGCACTCCCTCCAATCCATTCGGTTACTCATAATTGTACCGAAAATCAAGTTAAACCCTAATCTTTTGAATATTTCAATTACACTTCCAAATAAAACTACACTTAAAACCATATGAAATTATCTTCATTCCACCATTGAAAATTGACAAAAAAAAAAAGAAATTTCTTTTTTCGACCAAAAGCGGGAAAAATGAAAAAATTACGCATACGTCCTATTGTTCGATTTGATCGCTAGTACTTTTGTTTCAACATTAAACAATCAAAAGGTTGTTCTAATAACTAAATTAAAGTGTATTTTGAGTTCAATTGACTTTTTGTGAACGAATTACGACGATTCGTCTTTTCGGCCTGATTTTTAGCTGCACAAAAAACTGTTTCCGATCAGATTTTTTTCGATGTCATAATAATCGTATCGAAATTCTGGTTCGTTTCATATAATTGTTTTTAGATATCTTGATTTCGGAGCACTCCCTCCAATCCATTCGGTTACTCATAATTGTACCGAAAATCAAGTTAAACCCCTAATCTTTTGAATATTTCAATTACACTTCCAAATAAAACTACACTTAAAACCATATGAAATTATCTTCATTCCACCATTGAAAATTGACAAAAAAAAAAAAAGAAATTTCTTTTTTACCAAAGTCGGGAAAAATGAAAAATTACGCTTACGTCCTATTGTTCGATTTGATCGCTAGTACTTTTGTTTCAACATTAAACAACCAAAAGGTTGTTCTAATAACTAAATTAAAGTGTATTTTGAGTTCAATTGACTTTTTGTGAACGAATTACGACGATTCGACTTTTCGGCCTGATTTTTAGCTGCACAAAAAACTGTTTCCGATCAGATTTTTTTCGATGTCATAATAATCGTATCGAAATTCTGGTTCGTTTCATATAATTGTTTTTAGATATCTTGATTTCGGAGCACTCCCTCCAATCCATTCGGTTACTCATAATTGTACCGAAAATCAAGTTAAACCCCTAATCTTTTGAATATTTCAATTACACTTCCAAATAAAACTACACTTAAAACCATATGAAATTATCTTCATTCCACCATTGAAAATTGACAAAAAAAAAAAAAAAGAATTTCTTTTTTACACCAAAGTCTTGAAAAATGAAAAAATTACGCTTACGTCCTATTGTTCGATTTGATCGCTAGTACTTTTGTTTCAACATTAAACAACCAAAGGTTTTTCTAATAACTAAATTAAAGTGTATTTTGAGTTCAATTGACTTTTTGTGAACGAATTACGACGATTCGACTTTTCGGCCTGATTTTTAGCTGCACAAAAAACTGTTTCCGATCAGATTTTTTTCGATGTCATAATAATCGTATCGAAATTCTGGTTCGTTTCATATAATTGTTTTTAGATATCTTGATTTCGGAGCACTCCCTGCAATCCATTCGGTTACTCATAATTGTACCGAAAATCAAGTTAAACCCTAATCTTTTGAATATTTCAATTACACTTCCAAATAAAACTACACTTAAAACCATATGAAATTATCTTCATTCCACCATTGAAAATTGACAAAAAAAAAAAAGAAATTTCTTTTTTCGACCAAAGTCGGGAAAAATGAAGAAATTACGCTTACGTCCTATTGTTCGATTTGATCGCTAGTACTTTTGTTTCAACATTAAACAACCAAAAGGTTGTTCTAATAACTAAATTAAAGTGTATTTTGAGTTCAATTGACTTTTTGTGAACGAATTACGACGATTCGACTTTTCGGCCTGATTTTTAGCTGCACAAAAAACTGTTTCCGATCAGATTTTTTTTGATGTCATAATAATCGTATCGAAATTCTGGTTCGTTTCATATAATTTTTTTTAGATATCTTGATTTCGGAGCACTCCCTCAATCTATTCGGTTACTCATAATTGTACCGAAAATCAAGTTAAACCCCTAATCTTTTGAATATTTCAATTACACTTCCAAATAAAACTACACTTAAAACCATATGAAATTATCTTCATTCCACCATTGAAAATTGAAAAAAAAAAAAGAAATTTTTTTTTCGACCAAAGTCGGGAAAAAATGAAGAAATTACGCTTACGTCCTATTGTTCGATTTGATCGCTAGTACTTTTGTTTCAACATTAAACAACCAAAAGGTTGTTCTAATAACTAAATTAAAGTGTATTTTGAGTTCAATTGACTTTTTGTGAACGAATTACGACGATTCGTCTTTTCGGCCTGATTTTTAGCTGCACAAAAAACTGTTTCCGATCAGATTTTTTTCGATGTCATAATAATCGTATCGAAATTCTGGTTCGTTTCATATAATTGTTTTTAGATATCTTGATTTCGGAGCACTCCCTCCAATCCATTCGGTTACTCATAATTGTACCGAAAATCAAGTTAAACCCCTAATCTTTTGAATATTTCAATTACACTTCCAAATAAAACTACACTTAAAACCATATGAAATTATCTTCATTCCACCATTGAAAATTGACAAAAAAAAAAAAGAAATTTCTTTTTTACGACCAAAGTCGGAAAAATGAAGAAATTACGCTTACGTCCTATTGTTCGATTTGATCGCTAGTACTTTTGTTTCAACATTAAACAACCAAAAGGTTGTTCTAATAACTAAATTAAAGTGTATTTTGAGTTCAATTGACTTTTTGTGAACGAATTACGACGATTCGACTTTTCGGCCTGAATTTTAGCTGCACAAAAAACTGTTTCCGATCAGATTTTTTTTGATGTCATAATAATCGTATCGAAATTCTGGTTCGTTTCATATAATTTTTTTTAGATATCTTGATTTCGGAGCACTCCCTCCAATCCATTCGGTTACTCATAATTGTACCGAAAATAAAGTTAAACCCCTAATCTTTTGAATATTTCAATTACACTTCCAAATAAAACTACAACTAAAACCATATGAAATTATCTTTATTCCACCATTAAAAATTGAAAAAAAAAACAGAAATTTCTTTTTTCGACCAAAATCGGGAAAAATGAAGAAATTACGCTTACGTCCTATTGTTCGATTTGATCGCTAGTACTTTTGTTTCAACATTAAACAATCAAAAGGTTGTTCTAATAACTAAATTAAAGTGTATTTGAGTTCAATTGACTTTTTGTGAACGAATTACGACGATTCGTCTTTTCGGCCTGATTTTAGCTGCACAAAAAACTGTTTCCGATCAGATTTTTTTCGATGTCATAATAATCGTATCGAAATTCTGGTTCGTTTCATATAATTTTTTTTAGATATCTTGATTTCGGAGCACACCCTCCAATCCATTCGGTTACTCATAATTGTACCGAAAATCAAGTTAAACCCCTAATCTTTTGAATATTTCAATTACACTTCCAAATAAAACTACACTTAAAACCATATGAAATTATCTTCATTCCACCATTGAAAATTGACAAAAAAAAAAAAAGAAATTTCTTTTTACGACCAAAGTCGGAAAAATGAAGAAATTACGCTTACGTCCTATTGTTCGATTTGATCGCTAGTACTTTTGTTTCAACATTAAACAACCAAAAGGTTGTTCTAATAACAAAATTAAAGTGTATTTTGAGTTCAATTGACTTTTGTGAACGAATTACGACGATTCGACTTTTCGGCCTGGATTTTAGCTGCACAAAAAACTGTTTCCGATCAGATTTTTTTCGATGTCATAATAATCGTATCGAAATTCTGGTTCGTTTCATATAATATTTTTTTTAGATATCTTGATTTCGGAGCACTCCCTCAATCCATTCGGTTACTCATAATTGTACCGAAAATCAAGTTAAACCCCTAATCTTTTGAATATTTCAATTACACTCCAAACAAAAAATAACATTTAAACATATGAAATTATCTTCATTCACCATTAAAATTGACAAAAAAAAAAAAAGAAATTTCTTTTTTACGACCAAAGTCGGAAAATGAGAAATTACGCTTACGTCCTACTGTTCGATTTGATCGCTAGTACTTTTGTTTCAACATTAAACAATCAAAAGGTTGTTCTAATAAATAAATTAAAGTGTATTTTGAGTTCAATTGACTTTTTTGTGAACGAATTACGACGATTCGTCTTTCGGCCTGATTTTAGCTGCACAAAAAAACTTTTCGATCAGAATTTTTTTCGATGTCATAATAATCGTATCGAAATTCTGGTTCGTTTCATATAATTGTTTTTAGATATCTTGATTTCGGAGCACTCCCTCCAATCCATTCGGTTACTCATAATTGTACCGAAAATCAAGTTAAACCCCTAATCTTTTGAATATTTCAATTACACTTCAAATAAAACTACACTTAAAACCATATGAAATTTCTTCATTCCACCATTGAAAATTGACAAAAAAAAAAGAAAATTTCTTTTTTCGACCAAAGTCGTGAAAAATGAAAGAAATTACGCTTACGTCCTATTGTTCGATTTGATCGCTAGTACTTTGTTTCAACATTAAACACCAAAAGGTTGTTCTAATAACTAAATTAAAGTGTATTTTGAGTTCAATTGATTTTTGTGAACGGATTACGACGATTCGTCTTTGTCGGCCTGATTTTTAGCTGCACAAAAACTTGTTTCCGA